>NC_135749.1:37908333-38208750 GCF_041903045.1 Epinephelus lanceolatus
ACACCGTTGTGAGCGTTTGTACTTGTGCAGTGGTGTGTCTGTGTCACTGTGCAGTTACACCTTCAAAACACTAGTTGGCGGCGGGGTTTCTATGAAGTGCTGCAAAGTTTAGTTGATTCAAAGCACACATTAAACATAATAGAGACAATTTCAAACACAAGTGCACAATTCAGCTTCACTATAACTCCCAGGATTCACAGACAAAACACTTGTCTTTTGCTGGACACATTTTCTCCACAAATACAACATGCTAGTGTTATTAGCACAAGCTTATGGCATTTTACATTGTAAAAATTAGCCCCTACTTATATGAAGCCAGGGACAACAGTAACATTTAACAAAGGTGGTGATACAAAATTCGGCTCCATTGCAACTCACAAGGTTCACCAACAAAAAAACTGTCTTGTACTAAACAGGTTTTCATTACAAATACAACATGCTAACGTTATTAGCATGAGCCTATGGTATTTTACATTGTATAAATTAGCCTAGCGACTAGTAGAGCATTCCTCTACTATGAAGCCAGGATAAATCCTGAAGGATAAATAAAAGGATAAACACAAGAAAAAAAAGAAAAATGAAGCCAACACTGAAATGCCACTAGAGGCTGGCTCCAATAGCGAGTAGCGAGTCAATCCCCATAGACCCCCATGTTAAAATGTCCAACTTTACAGGAGAAATAAACATGTTTACAGCCTGGAACAAAAAATCAGTTTTGGTCTCTATAGCTTAATTTTAATATTTATGACAACTGTACAGGAGCTGAATTTTTATATTACTCACCTGTTTAAATGTTATTAAGGCTTAAAGTTACACATAATTAAGAGCTGGGACACTTTGAGTGACAGGTGAGTGCCATTTGTTGACAAGTTGCTACCATTGCGACAGTGGCGATTAGGTAACATGACCATGGTGTAACTCGAGATTGATGGAGTATAGCCATAGCCGTAGCTGTTGATATTTCAGTGTTTTCAGTTCATGAAATTTAACTGTAACATTTTAAGCCTAGATCAGACCAAAGATTCATGATGAGATTAATTGAAATAGGTAGCTACATGCAATGCACTGTTCTGCAATGTTCTAAAAACCTGCCAGTTCACACCAATGCAACTATCTCAGTGCAACAACTCTCTGTACTTCCACTCTGGTTTGCAGCTTTTCAGGCTTATTTTGTGGCTGAGTATAATTTGTAGCTTCTTAAAATATGAATGAGGATAGTGATATTGAGATGCTGGCTACAGCTGCATTTGTAGTAGCTAGTGATGAAACAAAACCGGCATCAGATGGACTGTATTCATAATCAATACACCACAGTAATATAAATAACCAGTGCCAGTTAAACAGTCAATGAGAATGTGTGTGTGTGTGGGAGGGGTATAAGCACATACAGTGAGATGCTGCAGCAACCCACCATCCGACACTGGCACAACGTGGGAACAGAAACAGAGGGCTTGGCTGGGATGGAGCACCTGCCGCAGCAAGCGAACACGCCATCTGCAGTCATTTTGACTTGACCAGTGGACTTCAGTACAAGCTGATTGTCTGTAGAAACAGGTGATGTGCTTTAAAACCAGCCACTAGCGATTTGACCAGCCGAGGACTTTGTTCTTTTAGAGGGCGAAAAATCTCTGGAGCACTGTCTGTGCAGGTGCCTTTGGTGCCTTCCGCCATGTTTTCACAGGCCAAACATTGCAAACTGCGCATGCGCGCCTGCTTCTGAGGGACTGCTGCTGCTTTTCCAGGCAATGAGCAGTATCACCATGAGTTTTTCAAAGTGCGGTAATCAAACACGGTTTTAATGATAATTAACATTTGAAATGGTAATTCTAACTGTCAGGAATTTTACTGCGGTTTATCATTTTATCGGTAATTGTTACATCCCTAACTAGAGGCTCACTAGGTTTTAATGAGAAGCGGAGCTAGATATCATCTGCGTATAAATGATATGCAATGTTATATTTGTTTATTATTTGTCTGAATGGTAGCAAATTCAGAGAAAATAACAGAGGCCCAAGAACCAAGCCCTGAGGAACACCACAGGAACATGGAGAGGAATCAGATACAAAGTTACCTATATAGAGACGGAGAAACTTGTGTCAGAGAGGTTTGAAGAAAACCAGTCTAATGCCTTGCCTGATATGCCTATGCAGTCATGCAGCCTGTTAATGAGGATTTGAAGGTCCATTGTGTCGAATGCAGAACTGAGGTCCAGAAATACTAACACAGAACAATTACCTCTATCAACAGACATTAAAATATCATTTGAAACTCTCAGAAGTACAGTTCCGATCAGGTCAGTTTACAGGTCATTACATCTTTATACTGTAACAGAGTATTTTAACAGTGTGGCATTAGTATTTCTACTGCAGTGAAGGAAACAGAGAGTAGGTCAGACTGATACAGAGGGCCCTATTTAGATGGTCTAAAACGCAAAGCGCCAGGCGTGCAGCGCATGGGCGTGTCCCAGTCACTTGCTAGTTAGACAGCGCGTTTTCAGACTGTGCGCCATGGCGGAGAGTCTAAAAGGGTTGGACTTACTCTGTGAATTAGTCATGGATGTGCTTTGGGCGTATGATTCCATAAGCCAATCAGAGTGTCACCTCTCATTCCCTTTAAGAGAGGCGCGATTGGAGCGCACGGCAGAGAGCTATTTAGATGGCGGACCTACCAACTGGAAAGAGTGAGCGTTTTACAGCTGAGGAGAGGATAAATGTATCTCTGTATCGACTGTCCCGTCACATCTGATGTCAGATCAAAGGGGATTGGCACCGTTTGGCACGTTTGGCACACGGAAACCCAACCCGATTTGATTAACACAGCTGCAATCTAATAAGTTCACATCCCTCTCAGCCAGCCACAAACAGCCACAGCATCAGATAGGGAGTATATATTCAGCATCTGTCATCTTAGAAAAGCCAAAAGAAAAGAAACAGAGTGAGACTGCGAGAGAGAAAGAGAGAGCGCGCCTGCACGAGAGAAACGCTGTCAACAAATTGTAGATTATTCAATTTATTTTAACCCGGTAGGTTAGAGAACCTAGCTCCCTCTCCAGCATCCTGAACCCCCCTGCCTGAAGGTGCAGGAAGGGCTGGTCCCATGGCTGCACCGTCTGGTCTGGCTGTGGAGCTGGGGTCATCCTCCTCCTCCTCCTCCTGACAAGATTTAGTTTTACGTTCTAAAAGCTTTTTTTTTTTTTTACATATACATTTGTACTTGTAGGGCTATAAGTTTACGTTTTTAGTTCACAGAAGCTGGTTATTGTTGTGTTTATGTCAAAATAAAGTTTATCAAACGTTTTCACATCTTTGATTTTGTGGTTTACATGCCAAAATGATCACAATTCAATTGGGAAAGACAAGTTCATTTTACAGGATCATCAGCCCGTGGAGGTCTGCTCGCATGATGATGATCATTATTACTGCGATTAGATCATTCTGATTAATGACTGACCATTAAGACGTGTTTCTGATAAATATTTTAATGTGCACAATAATAACCTTTCACATTGTAATCATATTTTTGTTTGTTATCTTTTGCATATGTGTGGCTGCTCCGTGAGTGTCTGAGCAGAGTGCACGCGTGTTGTGCACCCGCCTAGAGACGCATATTACTAACTTGTTTAACAGCGAAATACTGCGCCATTGACTTTAGACCAGGTTTTTGTTGGTCACTGGTGCATTTGCTTTTTACGTCATCTAACTAGCAACGCGCCATGACTGTGCCTGACCACTCCTCATTTTTAGACCAATACACCCAGAGAAGCGCAAGTTCATTTGCTAGTTAGATGACGAGGGCGCAGGGCGTGAAAATGACAACTGCGCCTGCATCTAAATAGCAATGACACTTGCGACATGGATTATGCGCCCTCCGCCATCTGCTTTAGACCATCTAAATAGGACCCAGAGACTTTTATCTAAAGCAGGTCAGCAGAGAGAGTGAAAAGCAGCTTCACAATGAATCTTTTCATTCAGATGTTTAAAGGAAAAACTTTCTGCTTAACGGTCAACTTTTAATGGTCTCTCCTGTTTGAACACAACGGCAAGCTTTCACATTGCTGCTCACATGGAAAATAAGAATCACACAAACACAAACACACCTTCAGCTGGACCGCAGGTCTGAGACCTGATCGGACTCTGATGGATCATTTACCTTGGATTTGTACTTTAAAAGTCAGATCCAACGTACACTTGATTTTCTAAATGAAACATGGGAACGTGAACGTCATCTTAATGTTTGAAAAGAGCTCTTGAGTTCTTTCATGTTGATCCTCATCACAAACCTCTTTGTGCTGAACAGGAAGTGATAATCTGGAGCAGGAAGTGAGCGTCTGAGTTTAGACAGGAGGAAGTGAACCGAGCCAGAAAACAGTTTGTTCTCTGAGGAATTCAAGTTTTGTCTGAAACTACGTTTCACCCAGTGATGAAAAGTTAAAATATCCTCAGAAGCAAATACTCTGTGAAATTAACAACAATATAATGTTTTTATTTTGCACTACAATTTAAAAAATATATTGTATCACAATAACACTGTACATACAGTACATACTTTCTGCATGCATACATACAGTATGTATATACACACTAGCCAACCATTTTTTAGGTACACCTTGCTATAACCGCGTTAGACACCCTTTTTAATTCTTGGTGTCATAGATTCAACAAGGCAGATTTGTCAGCTGCACATCCATGATGCGACTCTCCTGTTCCACCACATCCGAAAGGTGCTCTATTGGACTGAGAACTGGTGACTGTGGAGGCCAGTGGAGTACAGTGAGCTCATTGTCATGTTCAAGAAACCAGTTTGAGATGATTTGAGCTTTGTGACATGGTGCGTTATCCTGCTGGAAGTAGCCATCAGAAGATGGGTATACTGTGGTCATAAAGGGATGGACACAGTCAGCAACAATACTCAGGTAGGCTGTGGTGTTTAAACCAAGCTCAGTTGGTACTAAGGGGCCCAAAGTGTGCCAAGAAAATATTCCCCACACCATTACACCACCACCACCAGCAGCCTGAACCGTTGATACAAGGCAGGATGGAGTCTCTGCAGACAGATACACCATCACACAGTGAGAGTGGGTCTCAGGTGATGGTTTAAGTAGAGGTTTGTTTTCTCTTAGTCTCTCAGCTGATTAAAGAAACCTGTCATCATGTGAGTTTCTGTGAGTGTCCTCAGGGACACGGTCCACCTGTCTGTCTGAGCGATGCATTCACTGTCTGACAGAGAGTCCTGTTGTTGTTGTTGTTTCAGCTGATTAACTCTCAGCTGACCTCAGATCAGGAGGACTGTCACCACTCTCTTCTGTCTCTGCCATCTCTTTCTCTGCTGTCTGTGTCTGCTGTCTCTGTTTCTAATATTTCTGTTGTAGTTTCTTTTTCTGTTGTGCAGCATCTGTCAGAGCTGCAGGTAGTTAAAGTTTAGTTCTTCTTTATGTACACCCAGTTAATTTCACTGGATCCTACATGTCCCATAATGCAGCTGGACAGTGTCAAATGTTTTTAGACCTGAAGTTGGAACCTGTGACAGAACTTAAGATTTTGTAGAAAAACAAATTCTTCCTGCTCACCAGAGGACAAACCCTGTAGATGTTCATGACTCCATGTTGTTTCCTCTGACTCCACCTTCAGGACAAACCCAACATGTTTATCTTCACTGTAGTTCAGGCAGCCCAGTCGCCAGAAGAAAATGTTGGCACTGCATGTTTCTGCAAACCATGAATGCATCACGTTGGTACATTTCATATGTTTCATATCAACGTTTCTGAAGTGACGCAGTATATGAGCTGACTTTGTCATCAGGAGTCTCTGCTGTGTCACCTCAGCACAACATCTGCCAAGCTGCAGACCGCAGTTCAAGACCAAAAAACAACACAACTCGTTGTGATTTAACGAGTCGTTGCTGTGTTTCCAGCAGCTTTTTCAACGCATTCTCATTACAGCTCCTCAAATAACCACCTCTTTGTCAGTGGCCCTACACGTCAAATTATGCAACACATTCTTACTCTGACCTCGTCACATGTCGATGTTTGGTCGTGGACTTTCCACGTACAGATACGACATGGTTGTTGGCGTTCTGGGACGCCGTGTCAACTTCAGCCTGTTACATGCATTGTTTTTTTTTTTCCCAAGATGAACTTCTGTTTTCACAGGAAATTGAGAGGTTACATACAGTCTCTTTCAAAATAAATGCACTACATCAGTACAACAATGGCAATTAGCATTTTTTCTCCTCCAACAACAAACGCACGTGGTTAGGTTTAGGAAAAAAGAACAGAGTTTGGCTTTAGAATCTTACAGGACGCGAATTCCGCCCTCCCAGGCAAAGGGCAGTGTTTGTCCACCACCCCTCCTGCTTGCTCTGGTCGGACTTTTGCTGCCTCAGCTTTTATCCTTGTCCCACCGCATTTCCCCCCTGACACCGCCAGGCATCATTAAACTTGAACAGCAACCGGCCGTGTATCATGCAGATGTTAAAGGACGCCTTTTTTCGTTGGTTTCTGATGCCTCAAGTCACTGCCCAAGCGCCAGATTTTGACGACTTCAGAGTGCGACTGGGCTCAAATATGATGCTCTAGGTTCCCTCCTGCGTCAATTTTAGACATTCATGGATGAGACAGTCACTGCACGCTGAAGCCTGTGGAGGATATTTGCAGAGCTGTAAGCCTGTGCTGCCCTCTGTTGGGCAAAGTCGCGTCACTCTCCACCTGGTATCAGGAGCAACTCTCCTGTGTCCTCTAAATCGGCGCGCCTACTCTACAGTCTCTTCCCTGGTCATATGCTGCTCCGGTGTTCGCGCAACCTTCTCTACTCTGGACAGACACACGTTGCTCTATACAGGTGAAAGTCCAGAGTTTTTTTGACCCATCAACCTCCACTTCCACCCACCCTTTATGGACTAGTAGTTGCCACCAGCATCACTGTCACAGTTGCCCAGTGTGTCTCATACCACTGCAAAGGCTGCCTCTGTGCACAGAGGTGGTATTTGATGAGTTGAGTTGTTGCCTACAGCATCACAAACTGCCACCATGTGGTGTGAACCATACTGCTGCTAAGGTTGCCTCTGTGTGTTGGTGTCTCACAATGAGATGCCTAAATTGGCAGTGAGAATGGGCTGGTCTTTTTAGTTTTCAAGGACCTGTTGCTATTTTCCAGCCGGGATTGTGCCCCCCAGAACAGGGTAATTTATGCCAAGACATGATCTTTTCTCCACCATAACCAAATGGTTTTTGTGCTTAAACAACAACTTAACCACAGCACTGTTGAAATGTTACGATATGTTGAAATATCTACCACATAATAATGTTCAAATGTGACATATCTGTGGTTTGCAGACACGTATGATGCCAACATTTATTCTGAAGACTGGGTTGGTTCAGTATAGCTGTGTGTATAATGAACATGTTTAGGTGGCACTAACAGGACTGTAGCAGGAACTTAAACTTCCTGCCTCAATTTAGACTCTGTGTGTGTGTGTGAGAATATTTGTCCCATGATGTCAGTGTGAGGAGGAAGAACGGGAAAACTGTGTGGAGACGAAGGAAACACACACACACACGCACACACTGGCCCCCCCCCCCCCCCATCGGTCTGCAGATGGTAAGGTCCGCCCTGCTGTCAGTTTGAATTTGGGAACTTAAAGTTTCAGTTTGTCAAGCGGCTCAGAGGGAAAATAAAGTTTGAGGAAGGTTAACAGTTGATGAGTGAGATGGTAGTATAAGTAAATGTAGTATGGTACTGCAGCACAATTTCTGAATCTGCAAAGTTAAAGTAGCAATAAAATGTAACTATTTAAGTACCTTGAATTTGTACTTAATTATTTTCTCTCAACCAGTGAAAATGTAAGGAAACAGTTTAATTCAGAATAACGAGCAACACATTTGTTGTCAAGGTGAAACAAACGTCTGAATTTTAACCCCTGCGGCTGTAGAGGTTTACATTCCTCTGTGCTGATCTGAGTTGGATGTAAGGCATGAAGCTACACGCTGCTTCTCACATTCTTTCCTTATTATCTTCTGAAATGTGTTGGACAAACTCCAGAGGTTTTTCTCCCGCACACTGAAAATAGGAGCACAGGAGAGAAGTTTAACCTCTTTATGTAATCAGGAAACACTCTGCGGACGCCTGTTATCAGATGCTCGAGTCGGATCTTGACTTTCCCTGTTTGATAAAGAATGTGGCAGCCAGAAGAGGTTTGGAGAGAAAAACATGAAGTAATTATTTAAAGACTGGTCGCACAGCCACGTTTCAAATTCACGGGAAATTCAAGTTATTCCACCGGAATCGTAGTAAATTTGTGCAAATTATTTACATTTCTCAATTTAGTTGAACTGAGCTAACTGATCATTAGTGACATTTAATCTTTAGTATATTTAAAAGACTGAAAATCTCTCCAGTGTTTTACTTCAGAGGTGAGAAGCCATAAAAATATCTGTAATGAGGAGACAGGAGAGAAACCAGTGTTTGTTCTCTGAGGAACTTTTGACTGAGTTTTATTGTGCGTGTGTGTGTGTGTCAGGTACACAGAGCTTTGTTGTTGTTTTCAGCCTGTTCAGTTTGTTTCGTCTAACAAAACGAGAACAAAACTTCCAGAAACACTAATTTAAACTTTACAAGCCTCAGTGTGTGTGTGTGTGTGTGTGTGTGTGTGTGTGTGTGTGCGTGCGTGCATGCGTATGTGCGTGCCTGTTTGTGTGTGTTTGTTTGGACCACACCCAGTGTTTAGTCATGCTTAATGTGTTCACTGTGTTGACGTCGCACAGAGGTTTGGTTCCCATGCAGCTCAAAGAGAGACTGTGGAGTTTGAGGATGTTTTTTTAAATTTTAGTTTTTTGTTTTTGTAATGTAATCAATTACATTTTTAAAAAATAACTGAATCACTTAATAATAACAACCACATTAACCTTAAAAAAACCCACTATTTGAATTGTGCCATTAATTACATGTGATGTTTGTCAAATTAAAAGAAAATTCAGCAAGTCAAGAAAGTTGCAGTTTGTCAAGGTTTGCCATAGTAACAACACTGCTCAAAAAATTAAGGCAACACTTAACGGTCAAAGTCAAAAGCGGCCTTCACATGATAAGAACAATGTGCTTCGCTCACCGCCAGGTGCGGTGCAGTGGCGTGGTCAAAGTTCAAATAATTTCAATTCTGAGCGCAGCGCTCAGGCGGAAAATCCAAGCGGTGCACGACACCAAGGGTAGTGATGCCGCTTTGTCAGGCGTTGCCGCCCTCTCCATAGACAAACAATGGGACAACCAGTGCAAAGCGGTTTTACAGCTGATCATGTGTAGAGGCCTTAACACCAACTCAGTTAAACTTTGGGGATATCAATCTGTCCATTTAGGAAGCACAAAAGATTGTGGATCAGTTTCGGCTGATTTGGTGCAAATCAAAGTGACAACAGGTGCAATGGAGAGGCAAAAGCAAGATAACCTCTAAAAAGGTTTTACATGTGGTGGCCACAGACAGTTGCTTTCTCCTTCTCCTTCCTGACTGATTCTTCTCTAGTTTGGTGTTCTGCTAGTGTCCTTGTCACTACTGATAGCATGAGGCAGTACCTGCAGCCCAATCAGGTTGCACAGGTAGTCCAGCTCATCCAGGACCAGAGGATTTGCTGTGTCTCCCAGCACAGTCTCAAGAGCATGGGGCGAGATACCAGGAGACCGGCTGTTACATGAGGAGAGCTGGACAGGGCCATAGAAGGGCATCAACCCAGCAGCAGGACCGTTATCTGCACATTTGTGTGAGGAGGAACAGGAGGAGCACTGTCAGAGCCCTACAAAATGACCTCCAGCAGGCTAATGTGTGCCTGTCTCTGACCAAACTGTGAGAAACAGACTCCATGAGGGTGGCATGAGGGGGCCCGTCGTCCTCTAGTGGGACCTGTGCTCACAGCCCAGCACCGTGCAGCTTGATTGACATTCGCCAGAGAACACCAGAATTGGCAGGTCCGCCACTGGCACCCTGTTGTCTTCACAGATGAGAGCAGGTTCACACTGAACACATGTGACAGGCATGAAAGAGTCTGGAGATGACGTGGTGAACATTATACTGCCTGTAACATCCTCCAGCATGACCGGTTTGGTGGTGGGTCTGTGGTGGTCTGGGGAGGCATATACTTGGAGGGTCACACAGACCTAAATGTCATAGTCAATGGTACCCTGACTGCTGTTAGGTACTGGGATGAAATCCTCAGAGCGATTGTCAGACCTTACGCTGGAGCAGTGGGCCCTGGGTTCCTACTGGTGCAGTGGACCCTGGGTTCCTACTGGTGCAGTGGACCCTGGGTTCCTATTGGTGCAGTGGGCCCTTGGTTCCTACTGGTGCAGTGGACCCTGGGTTCCTACTGGTGCAGTGGGCCCTTGGTTCCTCCTGGTGCAGGACAATGCCTGGCTTCATATGGCCAGAGTGTGTAAGCAGTTTCTGGATAATGAAGGCATTGATGCCATTGACTGGCCTTCTCATTCCCCTGACCTCAATCCAACTGAGCATCAATGAGATGTTATGTATCAGTGCATCCAATGCCTCCAAGTACCGCCACGGACTGTCCAGGAGCTCACTGATGCCCATCAGAAGCATGCCCAGACGATGTTGGTGCATACAGACATGTGGGGGCTGTACACACTAGTGAGTCACATTATGAGTTGCCATGATAAAATTTACACAAGCTGGAACAGCCTGTGATTTCAGTGTCTTACTTAGATTTTAGGTGTGATCTTGAATCCAGCCCTTTTGGTTTCCATTGACTGTTATTACATTATGTTGTTCTCAACAAATTATACAATGTGCATCAGAAAGATTTTCAACTTGAATAATTCATGACTGCACATATAAAACAGTAGATTGAGTACAGTTTCTCATTAACAAAGAGTTCTCCTCCTCACCATGTGTAAAATGTTCTGTGTAGATCTTCATACTGTAAATTCACGTCACTCATTAAACCAGTCACAGCTTTGGATTGTTTGCTGGACATGAGGTGGTTTGTGCATTAGATGTTTGAGATGTTCAGGTAGAAAACAAGCATGAAGATCAAATGAATCTTTGACAGATTTAAATGTTCATCAAAAACAAAACAGCCTGATTGCAAAAGATGAAGTTTCACAACCAGCAGCAGATTTCTCAAGACAATAAATCATCTGTGAACTTCATCCATCCTGACACAGACAAATGATTTCATTATGTCTCTGCAGACAGACAGACAGACAGACAGACAGGTAATTTATTAACCTCCATGTGGGCATATGTGTGATAGTACAGAGCACAGAAAAGACCAGAATGTAAAGTCTAATCACCAAAATACTCCATGAAATGAAATATAATGAAATAAAAAACATATAAAGTTGAAATCAAATGTGAAAACAAAATTAAAGTAAGACAATCAGGTAGAAAATGTAAAAATGTGTCTGTAACTTGTTTCTTCTCTGTCTCCACAGATCAAACCTGAAGCTGTTGTCACATGTCGGATGTTAAAACTTTTGGATTCTTCTTGCTTATCATTTTTCATCAGTGGACATCAGCGGATTTGTGGGAATTACCTAATCGAAAAGAAATAATTTAATACCTTCCTCTTTGGACTCGTGGATATTCAGTTTTTATTTGGTGTTTTCCTCAGTCTGAACCCTCCTGGAGTCCAGACAGTTTTCAGTCTGAAGTGGGGTATACTTTGGGTCTTTGGGCCTCTGTGTGTCACTGCTGCTGGTGCAGTTTTTGTCTGAATGCCCCAGGATTATCCAGTGGCTGCAGCTCCACCCCAGGTCTGCAGGGCGGCAGCAGAGAGCGGCAGTCAGCCGCTGGATAAGCGGAGCATCGGCATGAGCGACTTCTGGCACAAGATGGGCTGCTGTGTGGTGGCTAAACCACCGCCGGTAAGACACTCAATCAACTTACCTAATCTTAACCTAAATGTCCTCATAAACAAGGTTGAGATCAGAGGTCCTCAAACTGTGTCTCCAAACTATGGGGTGCCATTTGTAAAGTGACTCACTGAAATTAACAGCAACATTTTGCCACATTTAGCTTCAAACAATGTTTAAAAAAGTGGTGTGAATTTTTTAAAGTCACTTTTTACCATGCTTACAGCAATATTTGAAATATGTTAAATATAATGTCACATTTAAATCTAAATATTAAATGTTAAACCTAAATGTTAAATCTAAATCTAATGGCTCTAGTTTCGCAGACCAGGCGCGGTGGAGGTGCAGCACACCTGCGCTTCGCCAACTGGGTGTGGCCAGGCGGATTTTGTAAGTTTGGCACACTGTGCGCCCTGGCACAGCTACTCCTCTATCCCACCTCCGTCCTTCCTACCGGCACAAGTCGGAAAGAGGGAGGAGAGAAGGCGTGGAGTGGGTTTTACACACATCACACCAATCAAATGAGCCCCTCTCCTCGCCCTTAAATGCGTAATGAGAGTTTACTCAATTCGCCATGGCAGAAGAGAGCAGCAGCGTCAGACGGCCAAACTTCTCCCAGGAGGAAACTGATGTTTTGGTCCGGGAGGTCCAAGCTCGCAGTGTCCGAATATACGCAACTGCGAGCAGACCTCCACGGGCTGATGATGCAAAGGTAGCCTGGGAGGAGGTCACCACAATTGTAAATCAATGTTGCGTTTCTCTCGTGCGCACGCACTCTCTCTTTCTCTCTCACAGTTTCACTGTTTCTTTTCTTTTTATTTTTTTAAGATGACAGATGCTGAATATATACTCCCTATCTGATGCTGTGGCTGTTGGTGGTTGGCTGAGAGGGATGTGAACTTATTAGTTTGCAGCTGTGTTAATCAAATCAGGTTGGGTTTCCATTACGCGTGCCAAACGGTGCCATTCCCCTTTGATCTGACATCAGATGTGATGGGACAGTCGATATAGAGATACATTTATGTGCTGATTGCAGATAGTTGCATTGAATAGTGGTTTTTGGGTATTTATTGCATCGTTAATGTGCCTGACATTCTGGAAACCTGCCTGTGAGGTTTTGGTGACGTGTGCGCACTGTCCGCCGGTCAGCCAAACTTCGGCCTACACCGGCTGCGCTAAGCCCTGCGCTGACAGTAGACGTGGTTTCAGTTGGTGAGCTTTTAGCGCACCTTCGGCGAAGCCTTTTGGCACGAAACTGTCACTGCACCAAGCTGGATCTGTCGACACCTCCCCCTGCTGCGCCGCCACACCCATCTCAGCGCACCTCAGTCTGCCAAACTACCAAACTGAGTGTGCCTCGGGTTGCGCTGCTCGAAACTAGCTCTGCGCGGGGTTCGCCACCCTGCGCCACCCTGCGCTGCGCCAGGAAACTAGAGACCTAAATGTTAAATGTTAAATCTAAATATTAAATGTTAAATCTAAATGTGCTTGGTGAAACTAAATATTTAGCTAATATGCAAATGCACACTGCCGGTCACCAGAAGTACCAAAAATAAAAGCCTGGGTGGTCAGACTGTTATTATAGCATCAAATAACGAATTAAGACCAAACTAATCGGAGAAAATGAACACTTGAACATACATCAGCGTGATAAGAACTACCTAAAATGACAGAAACCATGTTTGGAGAAATTTTATTTGACGTGTACTTTGAGTTTTTAATGTCTCATCCTTGCTTGGCAACATGCCAACATGTCCGGCAATTTAGCTGACAAGGCCGTTTTTGTCACAATTCAATTTCAGCAGTGCATCGTTGGCAACAGCGACAGTGACAGTATCCACCATAGAGCCATCACAGCACTCGGTAAGTTTGTTTTCTAACTCACGTACCATATTCCTTATGTTAGCACGTAAGCTATATGAAACTAGCTAATGTTAGCCCAGTAGAGATTTGCTACTCGCATCAATGTACTTCACGCATAGCGCATTTGTGTTTAAATTTTGACCACTGGACATCACAACATTACAACACACAAAAGAAAATGTCGCTAATATTTTGTAAATGTCTCTTCAGGCTTCCACCAAATCTCTACTGGGCTAACACTAGCTAGTTTCATATAGCTATCATAAGGAACATATGTGACGCAAGTTAGAAAACAAACTTACCGAGTGCTGTGGTGGCTCTATGGTGGATGCTGTCGCTGTCGCCAACGATGCACTGCTGAAATCTAGATGGGACACTAAAAACTAAAACAAAGTACACTTCAAATAAAATTTGTAGTGTCATTTTAGGTAATTCTTATCACGCTGATGTATGTTCAAGTGTTCATTTTCTCCGATTAGCTTGGCTTTAATTTGTTATTTGATGCTATAAACACAGATTCCACCAGAGGTAAAAACTCGTAATTGTACCATTCTCATATGGTTCTAAGGAAACTCCGACCAATCATTGCATTGCGACTGAGCTTCCTGTTTGTCTTCCCCACGTGGAGGCCTCTGACTGACGTAACCGCTCGCCTAACATCTCCCGGGGTTGTGTTTGACTGTGCAGGACAGGTAAGGTTATGTTTAGTTTTCTTCTAATATAACATATAAAGTTATGACAACACAGCATCCAGTTGCTAATGGCTAATGTTAGCCTTCTGTAGCATAGCCGCTGAAACATTAACACTATCTTCCTTGTGCGTTTCCACTTACTAGTAACGTTAACGCTACTATCTAACGTTAGCACTGTAACCTTATTATAAAACTCATCAGTCATCACTGACTCCGGTTGAGTTTTAAAACTCCAGGGTTGCGTTCGACTGTCTTGGTTGTAACGTTACACTCGCTCTCCTCTTCCGTGTATGTAACGTTACCTTGCCAACGCCTACGTCTATCATAGACATAATGAGGATGTAATGGAGGAGGGGGGAGTAGGCCTTTGGAGGGAGGTGGAGTTGCAGGAGGAGGGGGGTGGGACTTTGGAGGGAGGCGGGAGTTGTGGATGTTCAAAGTGCTGTGTGAAATCCAAGAAAGGTAAGAGTAGCTTTAAACCCCCAATGTCCTCAAATCCTAAAAACACCCCTGCATACACCTGACCTGTGCAGGGCTGCTGCGTCCGGCCCCTTGCCTCGTGTCATTTTTCAAAAGTGACCTCCAGGTAGAGTAAGTTGGGTATCCCTGGTCTAAACTTTGATGGAAAACTCCAGACCTCATCAGGTTCAGTGAATCTCTCAACAACTGGAAGTTGCTCAAGAGGAAACAGGTGGAAGAACTTCCTCTTCCTGTTTCACTGTGACCTCTGAGCTCCTGCAGGCCAACACCCTCCCTCCACATTATGTTACAAACATTTGTTTGGACGCTGTTTCCTGCTGAATTGCAGTTTTTTTTCTATGTAAAGATATATTTTAACTAAATCACCTTCAATAGAAGGACTGACCCTGGCTTGTTTATATACCAGGATAAATCCAGTATTTAAGGAAATAATCTTGTTGGACATCACAGAGTCCAAAACTGTGGGAATTGTGCTTTAACCCTGAGTCATAAACTGCTGTATGTTGTGTAACACAGATGTTACACCACAGCTGGGCGGAGGACTCATGGAAATATTTTCATTTCATCTTTCAGGCTAAAAAATTTGTTTTAGTGTTACTTTGATTTATCAGCCTAAAAGTCTCTTATTAGTCTCATAGTTACATTTAGGGTGGAGTTACAGTGGATTATAAACATGTAGAATTTAGATTTACTGAGAAAAAAGATACAAGGTGCTTATTTTTGGAATTGGTGTCAGGTATGTGAAAGAATAACAAGAAAAGTTTAGTCAAAGAAACTTTATCTCACTGATCTGACTTCAGACGGGTCAAAGGTCGACTACTGGAAAAGTGAATTATTTACAAAATGACAGAGGCTGGTATTCAGTGAAGTCTCTCCAGCCTCAAACAGAATTTAGTAGAACAGCCAAACATGCTGATTGGATCATCATAATAACACACAGCTCATTCCGTCTATAAGGACCAGGGTTATTGATCCTGTGGATCAACAGCATCATGGCCCGATTGGGTCATTGTAACATTCTGCTGGGACTGGGAGGATTCAGAATTCACTAAATGTAATCCTGCATTTGTCTCTGTGCCTTGTTTCATCTGAAGTGTTGAAAACATAAGGTCAGTGATAGAACTACAGAGCAGTTTGTGTATGAATGAGTCCCCATTTTGTTTGTCTCATGAATGCAGGTGACGCGACACACAATCCTGCCAATGTTTTCACATCATGCAGGACAGGAGGCGATATTGTGTGAGAAATCAACCCCATCGGCAGGAAAAAAAATGTTGGCATCGTATGTTCCTGCAAACCACAGATACCTTACATTTGTACCTTACGTTTCAACAGCTCTGAGTTTAACCTGGGATTAGATTTAGACACAAAACCCACTTAGTTATGGTTAGGAAAAGATCGTGTTTTGGCTTAAAATACCTGGTTTGGAGACACAATCCTCACAGCAACACAACATTAGCAGTCACACATACATTTACTGATTTAATGTGGGCAAAATGAATAGAAACAAATGTGTTGCAGCTACAAAACCATCATCAGCAGTGTTGGGCAAGTTACTCTCAAAATGTAATATATTAGTATTATTAGTATCAGTATTCGCCTTCATTTGAAAGTAATAGGTTAGGTTACTTACTACTTTTGCGTCACTTTCATAATGAGCTCAGAACTAATGTTGATTTTAAATGGATGGGGGTCATGTTGTTTTGCTGAAGCTCCAGTTTATTACATTTTATTTCAAATCCAGTCTGAGCCATTCATGCATTCATATGCAGTGGTTACCACTTTGTATTAAAATCCCTGCTTAAATTAATAATAGTGTGAGGATGTAGAAACATTAAAAAGTCTAGACCAGTGATTTTCAAACTTTTTTGCCCAACGCACACCTGTATCTATATCTGTGCACAATAGCTTCTATAACGTGTGTTATCACTCTCATCACAATATAAAACAATAAAAATAAAGACTAAGACAGGTAGCTTTCATGATACTGTCTACTGACAATTTGTTTTTCTCCTTTCTTTCAGTGATAGGTTGTCTTCACTGGTGCTTTGTTGTAATTTGCCCCGTACAATAAAGCAATCCACTGTCTCACTCACAGCTTTCTCCTTTTAAATGTTATCACCCCTCACACTGGCTGCCAATCAGGGCTTTTGATGTGACACACACTTATAATCCTCACGTGCAAACAACGACAAATAGGTTTCCGTGGAGTTTTTGTAAATGAAATGAAATTAAATTTTTTAGCTAGAGTTTGCCTCTTTATTAGGAAATGGATGTGCACAACATACTGATACAGTCAATTGTAGGGTGACCATATTTTGATTTCCAAAAAAGAGGACACTCGGCCCGGCCACAAGATCGCATACTTAAATGATACTCGCAATTTACTCAAAGATGCCTTATAATTTTAATATATTTAAAATTTATATGTATGGATAGAAAATTCAGTTATATTACAAAATAATATCTCTCAAAGACAGAATTTCAGATAGGCCCCAATAGGGGACACATACACACACTAGAATGTGGCGATCCGAGCCCGACGGTACCCGACAGGTCGGGCGGGTTTGGTCAAAAATGTAGCTATAAATTGTATTCGGGCTCGGGTCGGATTCGGTCAGCTTTCAGTGAAAATGTAGTGTAAAAATAAATAAAATCCTATTGTCTGTCCTGTTTACTGCTTGGGGACTGTTATTTGCGTGACAGCACCTGAACATAACACACACAGACACACATTGGCTGTTTGTTTCTATCTCTCTCCTCGCTGGAAGTCTTGGACCTCCAGCCGCCCGCCTCCACCTTGATTAAACGCTGAAAATAAAATAAAAGAGGGAGACAGGTTTTTCCTATTTTATCATATTTTGTTTTATTTCTCCCTCCCCTCTCGCTGGAGGCGTCGGACCTCCCGCCTCCCGCTCCTGTCTCAAACATGGAGGTCTCCCTCTCCGCTGAGCATGCCTGGCCTGTTAAATAGCCTGTAACCGTAACAACTGTGTGACACAAAGTCAGTGCTTTGGTCATTAAATAATGTCGGGCCGCACTCTAACACACACACACAGACACACACACTCACACACACACACGGAAAACCGGACATTATCATCAGTTTATAAAGACGCCCCGGACGCCCTGGACGGGACGTGAAAAGTGGACATGTCCGGGCAAAAGAGGACGTTTGGTCAGCCTAGTCAATTGAAAATAATTCATAACTTTTTTATAGGCCCAGTTTAATATTGCAATAATGATGTGTGGTTATCACAGAATTCCAAAGCACACCCGGATTGGCATCACGGCACACCATATGAGATCCACTGGTCTAGACCATTTAAAATATATGAATATCCTTGGACACAGGGAGGGTCAGGCAGAGGATTTAAGTCTGATAATTATGCCCATGTCATTGAGACGTCCCAGATGTGGTGTCGGTTGTCATCTACTGTAACACACTACACAAGATAAAATGATGGATTATTGCGTACGACAGTCATTGTCGTTCATAATCCGAGCATCGGATAGCATTGAGTTATAATCAGGCTGATAGCGTGAAGTGTGACCCTGGCATAACTAAAACAGCTTTTTATTAACTTTATCTATAAAACACTTCTTAACACACAAAATAGTTAATCCAATGTGTTTTATGGTGCAGAGAGACGAATGTGATGAAAGACAGGAGACAAACAAAATTAAAATAAAGTTAAAATAATAGAAAGCACACGGCTGTGGCTCAGAAGGAGAGCAGGGCCCTACTTCAGAAAGCAGCATTAGTGAAAACTAAAGTATGTTAAGCCTGACATGAGGGCAACTCTGAGTTTTCCATTTCACAAAGTCAGTTCAGCGTAACCCTGAGTCAGTTACTATGGCAACATACTCTGTGAAGCAAAACTGCGAGCTTGCAGATTTGCTTCGTCTTCATCTTGATCGCCTGCTGAGCGTGCAGCAGGAAGGAGAGACATGGCATGTCCTTTTATTGAATTAATTTGTGGACGTTGAGGCATTTTATTCAGAGGCTGTTGCATAAAGAGAAGGTGGTTAGACCCCGTTTGGATGTCTCCTCAGAGGAGTATCTATATGAAAGATACAATTTCGCTTCACACTTTATCATTTATCTTAACAATCTGTTCTGCCCAGTTATATCAAATATTACAAATCATGGATTTGCATTATCATCGGAGAAAAATCTTATGCATTGCCCTTTGATTCTTCGGCAACAGCAGTTTTCTTTATAACATCAGAGTCATTGAATACATCAGCATGGCAACTGTTTGTCAGGCCGTAAGAAAAGTGACTCTGGCTCTGAAAGGACTTTTGCGTGTTTTTGTCAGAAACGACAAAGAAAGTTCCACAGAGTATCAGTGGCGTAGTCCTTGTTATAGCAGCCGCGGGTTCAATACCAGCCTGTAGTCCTTTGCTGCATATTATTCTGTATTATTATATAGCATCACTTCACATTACCTATTAACACGCTCTGTCTTTTCCCATCCCACCTCACGCTGTTTAGCTGCACCTGCTGTATTAGATTTTTTTTTCATGTCTTCATTCGTGGTCATTAAAATCTCCTATTCAGTTGTGATGAAATAAGTGGCTCTGCTTGTAACTCCACTTTCTGCCACTGAAAATCATGTTATCTGCACTCCACTGATGATGTCTTTTGGTGTTCACTGTGAATGAGCTTCCCTCAGGCTGAACATACTCAGAGTTGATTGAGCTAATTCTGGTCAACTGTTCTGGAACTGAAAACTCAAGAGTTTCCCAGCTTAGGTTGGACAGGTGGAAAGTGACAGACAGTGTGACAGTCAGATCTGTTTACGTGTTGTTTACTTATCGACAGTAATAACTGATAGACACTCAGTGTATCTGTGAGCTGAAATAAAACGTATTTCTTCCTGTGGAGCCGACATCCGTCCTGCAGTCAGTCTGGAGACAGTTTGTCCTCTTGGGGACAGAATGAGACAAACTTTATCGTCCATAACGCAGTGATGTCAACATGTCTCACTCAGGAACAAGTAGAAGAAAAACTAGGGATGTTCCTGGCAACTAATTTCCCTGCCGACTAAACGAAAATTTTAATCAAGACTAGTCGACTAGTCTAACAAAAGGGAAAACACTCAGAAAACAGTCAAAATTTAGCTCAGCTTATTAAGTATTTGAAACATTGTCCCAAAAAATATTGTGTGTATTAAGAGCCCTTTGAAGCCTTTAATTGCAATCTTCAACAACCACGTCAGATTTTAAATGCCGCTGAAGTACAAGACGCTTTGCACCGTGCAGTATGAATGTGACCATGACGGCAACTGAGTCAAAAGTTAACCACTTAAATAACATCTAAAATAAATAAATTGCCTCTGAAATGTGGGGCACAATGAACCTTGCAGATTATCCGACAGAAATGATAGCAATTCACTTTAAAGTTAATAAAACATCTAATTTATAATTAAATTTCAGCTGAAATGAGAGGCATTTTGCGCCGTGCAGTATGAATGTAAACCCTGCACATTATCTGACAACAACTCACTTTAAGTTAAAAAATAATATCTCAAAAAAGATAAATTGCTGCTGAATTCATTTTCTAGACCAAAGTACTGCCAAACCGCGCTGGTTTTGTGAGAGGACATCTCTCCAATTTCCCACCGTGCTGTTTTAAAACTCCAGTCTACTCGAGTATTACTGCGGGGAGGGGGACTGCTGTCTGACAGCTCTGTAGCACCCACTAGTAGCAGGCAGCTGCATGACAGTTAAGTGGGCTTGTGCACGAATAAAACACTAATTGGTTTAACCAACTAATATTTGTGGTGCCGACCAAAGAGGTGGCGGACATTTAATCGTTTAGACGTCTAATCACGTGTATCCCTAATAAAAACATGTATTTACAATTTAAAGTGTTGGAGTGTGTTTATGGTGTTAACAGCAGCCGGTTATTTGAATGTCTCTGAGGACCTGATAGAGCAGCTGGACGGAGATTTGGGTGGTGAAGGCTCCTGATAGTGACAACTGGGTGGTGCCTGTTATTTTACTCACATGGTTGATGATCTGAGAAAGTTATGACTTGTTTTTAACAGAGAGAAAGTTGTGATGTCAGGTGTTAAAATGTCTTTATGAATATTAAAACTGTGGAGTCCCAGGATCTAAACTGGAGTTTCTACAGGTCATTTAACTCTTTGGAGGCAAACGGCAGGATTTAAAGCTCACAGATAATGCTCCCTCCCAGACTCTAAAAGAAAAGCAATGTTTTGCTTTACCTTTCACTCTTTCAGTCTGTTTGTTAGTGTGTGTAACCAAGTCTTGCTAAAGGAGACGTCTCGTTCTCAAAGTTAAATATTCAGCCGTGACACTGAAAATCATTAGGTAACACAAAACTACACTCATGCAAAGGCCACACTGCCTGCGTGAGCAGTGCACAACAGCTCCCTCGCTGAAATGCCGTGGCTCGCACTTGTGCAGTGTTCGCACAGATGATGTTGTTGCTATGGCGCTGCTGCAGAGCTGACTGTAACTACTCTATTTTCACATTTAAAAGCCGATACTCCACTCATTTATGAAGCCGTGCAGCCACTGCATTGTCTGCAACACAGTCCTACAAATATTTCACAATTTAAGGCCTTGCATTAACAAGGGGGACTCTGACCACAAAAACGCTGTCAGGAAGCTTTTATTTTGATGGGAACAAAATGATATGATGATATTTTTTCATGTCTGTGATGGATATAGAAATTGAAAGTTTACTGAAAGGAGGTGTAATGTCAACATGATGAATAAAAGATAATTTTCACTGTCTGTTTTTGCTGAAAAAGCACACAACACAGAAAACATAGGGGAGACTCCTACTATCTACATTGGTGATTCCCAGCTGCTGGGTCACAGTTCAAAAGTGGGTTGCAGGCCTATTTTGAATGGACCACAAGTGACTCACAAACATGTCAAGTATTTATTTTTAAGTACAGTGAATTTCCGACACTGATTTTTTTAATTTGAAGTGCTGTTTCCTGATGTAGAGTGAGTGAAAAACAGACAGCTACTTGACAGAGACAGCAAACTAGCTCAACGACATGGCCAAACTCAAGTTATGATGCTGAATATATTAAACCATGTGGACCATAAACTAATGACTAAGGAGAAATCTAGACCCTGTGGCTGGACCAGTTGGGAACCACTGATCCACATGTTCCACAGCTCAGCAGCAGCTGAGCAGCACGGCTCACATGGGCAGTGTGGCTGCTCTGATCTATTAACATAGGCTAGGCTTGTCACGATACCAGAATTTCAGTAGTTGATACAAAACCAGTGAATTTCCAGGATTCTCAATACTCATTCGTTACCACGGTAAAAATCGAAAAACAGAACTCATGTGTTTCTAAATTCACTACTTTGTTATTACATTTACACCGCAAGCGACCCACAAGCGTTGCGGCAGCACGTTTATTCACACCAAAACCGAACAGACGCATCGCACAGCAGCTGCTGCTGTCCCGTCAAAATAAAAACCATACCCGAACCGTTGGTGGCGGTAGTGCACCGTGTTTGCAAATTTCCAATAAATTAATATATAGCACTACAAATGGGTAAGTACATGAGTAAGTACTGTCAGGTCTCGCTTGGTCAAGGGCAGTACTCGAGTTGAGGGGGGATGAGGGGGGATGGCGTCCCCCTTGAAATAAAAACGGTCAAAATCATCCCCCTTCTAAAACTGCCATCCCCCTTTCCATCCCTTGTGTCATTTTTTGAATGAACGTGATATTACTGCTATTTCAACATTTAGTTTTACCTTTGGTTTCACGCATATCAAGTAAAATACTGTGGACGAGGGCACGCATGCAAAGATAATTTTATATCATATCTCAGTGAGCTGAGATATGCCTGTGCCCTATAGAGAGCGCCCGAACAACGCTGCGTCCAAATTCACACCTGTACTTCTCTATGGATTTTCTCCGCAACCGTGCGTTGTACCGAGAAGCCACTGATATCACGTGAAACAGTGGCACCCCCACTTGTCGGTAGTCCAATGTTTTCACAGTGAAAAAAATGATAAAATTACACTAAAATGATGTATAACAAAGCTTTCATACAGCTTTGCACACACATTAGTCTTGGATGGATTACTCACGAATGCAGGGTCGCACAGAAATGCCACGCATATCACATGAAAGCGCAGGACCAGAGCTTTCCAATGATACCACACACATCATTGTGCTGTCATCCCATCATGCTATAAATACAGATCATATGTCTACAAAATAAAAACCTGACGAATTTCTTTACAATCCATTATACAGATCTTGTTATCAGTCACTTCATATAGTGAGGAATAATATTATTACTATTTTTCTATTATCTTAGATGTAAATATTGCATGTTTCTTTCAGATAAAACACATTTTTGACTTGTGAATGAGTCAATAGAATTTCTTGCAATAATGAAAAAATACTGGCAATCATGTCTGCCTGGCACAAACCACATGTTTTGGACAGCTGTGAAGTGACAGAATGTCCCACCATCATGGTTCTTATATTGCCAGATTCCAGAGAGTCTCCCCTCCTCATATATGGCAGAATATGTCTACTTCCAACTTGCTATGGTGAGATACATGCAAAACAACATTGATTAATATAAAATACAGGCACATAGAAGGACATGTGATGATGGCAAATCTGGATAGCCCAGATTGTCCTGAAAACAACAAGATATAGCATGTGTATGTAGCCTTTATAATGACTGTGATATGAGCTTAAAAGTAAAGGCAGGAAAAATACCCCAAAAAGGCCTAGGGCCCAAAGGGTACAGTGATATTAAAAGGAAGGTGAGAAACTATTTTCAGCCCCAAAACTATTTTATCTTGAGTGTTTGTTTTTTTAATCCACACTTGAATGTTGGTTATTTTCAAGAAAATATGTAGTTTTCTTAAAAATCAACTGGAAGAGTAATGTCATGTGCTTGCATAAGATTTCTGCTCAGTCATTCTACAAAACCATAATGAGCTTGTTTTCTTCACATAGAGGATAACTATGGCCAGCAAGCAAGGGCAAGAAATACTGAGAACAAAAACCATGACTATGAAAATCTCTGGAAACTTTTATGAGATAGGGGAGAGTGGGGTAGGCAGCCATAGAATTGGTTCTATGTATTTTGTATTATTTGTATTTTTAATATATTTTTATATTTTAAGTTTCAATTTGCACTCCATGCCCTGAAGTTGGGAATTTTAACCTACAACATTTGTATTTGTATCAATAAAGATCAACATTTTTCCCAATTTCTTTTTCATTTTTTTAATGAAGGGGTTCTTGTTTAATTTATATGATTTAATTAATAACAATTAAAAAATAACCCTTAGATACCAGTTTGATCATATACCACTAACTGCTTTTTTGAAAAATACACTATAATTCAATATTTAAAAGCAAAATTGACTTTGATTATAGTATCATCGGTTGACCCAAGTAGAAGACAAAGAAATGATTTTGCACTTGTCCTGTGCATTTGACCCTAACTATGTAAGAGCATTGGTGCTATGGCAGACCCTCTGCGCTGTCATCAGCACAAATTATGTCCCCATGTGAAAAGATCCACCATCCCCCCTGATTTTTTTTTTACAACTTGAGTACTGGTCAAGCGGGAGATGTCTACACACAGAGGTCACAACACACGCAAACTAGTGTTTTTTGTTGAATACCGCAACCATTTGCTCACGACTTGTGCAAAAAAATTGGCGTCTCTTCTATTTCCGAGCTTGCTCGCGAAAGCAGCACAACTCGAGCAGCGCGTAGAGCGGATGCGGTGTGAATGCTCTAACCTGTTAACATGCTAACAGGCGTTCTTCTTCAGCGCTCGTCCTTGGCACTGACTGAAGCGCATATACTGCCCCTGTCAGCTCCGACAGGAATCGACACGGCCCGCTGAGGGCGAAGTTGTATGCGGTACTTACAGTACTGAAAAAAAAACAGGTACCGATGTATTTTTTGCGTGTTTGCATCGACTTAGTACTGAAGTATTGGTTCTCATGACAACCCTAATAGGCACTGACATAAAAAAACAAGAGATTGCATGGCACACACATGCTGCTCACGGAGGCAGTGCGGCCCAGGCGTCATTGTACTTTAACACAGCAAACTCTTCCCAGCACTCCTCTCTCCAACTTGCATTCTCATTTTCTCTGTTGTTTTTCAACAAGTCACCTCTCGTGAGATTTCAGAACAAGATGGGGTCATAAAAACAAATGGTCCAGGGAAAGATAATGAAAAATGTTTCATTTCTCTGTAGGGATCCTTTCCATATAATGTTGTCAGACACTTAGAAAAACAAACTGAACCTCCTAGAGAAAAAAAAAACAAACACTTTTAGTGGACATAAATTAGCAGTACATATTGCCCAGCGTGGTTACACTGCACCTTGTTTCACTGCTGCAGGCTGCAGCGCTCGCTCTAATTCTGGGCCAATTTCAAAAACTGTTGCTCCCAGTAGACACTTAAGCCCCGTTTCGTCCAAACGCTTTCGGTCTAGTACCTTTGGAACCAAAAGTAACCTTTCAGACATGGTACTAGACCCTAGGTTCATTTAGTGTTTCCTCCCAAACAGTACTCTTAAATGTGGGCAGGGTTGTTGTCACTCAATGCTCCGTCCAGCACTCGGTGAGTATATCCTTATTACCAGTGACACAGATGGAAGTGCGCACCTTGTTTATCGTCCACAGAATGAGGCTACACGCCGACATTTTCAGAACAAAATAAAACTGGCTGCAGTGAGAGTCTCTCTCCATGGGATATTTAAAAATAGCTCAGCTTCTCAGGCAAGCACAGGGGTTTAGTGCTGCCGTAGCCCACGGGATCAATGCTCTGCAATGCTTTCTTTTTCTCCAAGTGAGGATTAGAATATATGCAGTTCACATAATCCCATTAAAATTAATATATATTTTTTAACACGTGAAGATCCAGCCATTACTAAAAGTGTATGTCATATAAAAACTAAAGTAATAGTCAAAGTTGTCACAGTGAAATTTAAGGTGCGCTTCATGTCGTCAGCTCATGCACTGGGTGACATTACAAGTTAATGTTAAAGTTGCTGGCAGTCAGCCCAGTGAATGAAGTTGTTTTTTCTCAGACTACAGCTGCTGCAAGAGGCAGCAAAACATCTACAGAGCTACAACTCAGCCCTGAGCAGAGTTACCGTCCGCTATTGACCAATCAATGGACTGCAGTGTTCACAGCTCCACCTTTTAGTACCAGATCTGTGTGCTAGGTACCCCAACAGAGGAGGGACCTAAAATGGGGACAGTACATAATTGTTCCAAAAGTAACCATCCACAACTTTTCAATGTAGAAACGGGAAAAAAAGTATACTGAACTGAACTGTACCGTACCGTACTACTTGGTGAAAACAGGGCTTTAGACACAAAAACATGGAATGTAGGATCCACGTTAAAAAAAAAACCCCACATACGCTTCCCTTTAAGTAAAGTTTTTAATACAGAACTTTTACTCGTAGTGGAGTATTTTCACAGTGTGGGCTTGGCACTTTTACAGCAGTAACGATCTGAATACTTCTTCCAACACTGCAAATAGTGAACAACCTTCATGAAGTTCTGTACTAAATAATATCACACACACACACACACACACACACACACACAGAGTTATTATTACAGCAGCACTCAGTAGACTGGTGAGAGGAAGTCTTCCTCCTCCTTCTTCTTCCTGTGTCTGTATTTATAGTTTTCTTTTTGTTCCATTGTGGCACTGCAACAATACACCGTTAATAAACACACACACACACACACACACACACACACACACGGGGGAAGTTAAACTGAGCTTCACAATGTAAAAACTCAGCAGACTTCAGCAACAGATGTTCAAATGTATAGAAGTCATCCAGGGGTTTACTGACAAAATGAAAAGAGATGTTTACTGTGTGAACAGGTACAGACAGAGCAGATCAGAGTTCAGGTGGCCTGAAAGCAATGTCATGAAGCAACATTGACAATCTGGCCAAGAATGAGTGGAATTGGGTGGGTTATATCCTGCAGGGCTGTTGAGGAGGAATGTAAACGGGTGAGAGTCAGGTGACCTGGACAGGAGGGGTGGTCTGAGGACACCTGGTGGACAGAGGGACGCAGCGGGCTGGAGGGGACAGGGAGAAAGACTTTGTGACAACTAGTTACTCATCAAATGAAGAAAACGGAGGACAAACATCTGAAGTACAACACAATGACCACGTTTATAATAACGGTTACTAAATATGACAGTATTTCAGATTTGATCTGGATCATATCTGATGTGTGAAGTTTGGGTCTCTTGTCATGTTTCGGAGAGACTGTCCTTTAAACTTATCATTTTCAGTTTTTAGCCCAAACACGTAAAGGATCCAAAGTTTTACATTAAATTATTATTACTATTCTAAAAATTTGAAGTGGGGTTGAATGAGGTACTTATCCACATACCTTTATCTCTAGAGAGGTGCTAAGAAGTCCCTTTGCATTTTCACACATAACAGAGCCAAACGACAGCAGCATTGTTCCGCTCCAACGTCTGATTTTGAGAGCATGCTGCCATCGCGGGATCAAAAGAGGTGTGACATCTAGCACAACAGTGTCAGCCTCTAGTGTTACATTTAACACACCCATCGTCAGCACTGTAAAAACAATAACAATGACACTAATATGTCAATAACGATCATTGTTCACTGGCTGGTCTCGTCCTCTGCTCGGAGGGTAAGGAGATCCTGGACCTTGGTGTTTTCACAATTTGCGGACATTTACAGCTGCTGTTCATCTTCTTTGAGTTAGCTGCTAACTGCTAGCAGCTACTTTTTGAATCTCCAGTGGTGGGTTGCACACATAACACGTTGTCAAAATTTCACACACATCCTGCTGGCTGTCTACCCTGGAAATCCAGAGTTCTCACGAGAGCACAATTTGAATTTGCTCAGCGAGTCACTCTGACAATCAGTAATGATACTCATTATCTATGCCCATGAAACCAAGCTGCACCAATCACATCGGTGTATCTGATATAGGCAGGCCAGAGGCGAGCTAAACAGATGATGACAGCACTGCGACGACGAAGTCTGGAATCAGTCAGTAAACATTGCAAGATGGCTACGGATGAACACCAGTTGTTTGAAACGGCTTTGGCCGCTACAATGAACGAGTTAGACTTGGCTTTTTCTCTAAAAGAGGAACAGAAGACAGCGCTCGAGTCTTTCCTTTGCAAGAAGGACGTTTTTGCTGTTTTGCCGACTGGATACGGCAAGAGTCTAATCTACCAGTTAGCTCCGCTGGTAGCTAAGCGTATAAGTCCCCCTGTGTATTGTTCTGATTGGTCATAGTGTTATCCAGTTGTGTGCAGTGATATTTTCAAATGCATGCTTGGTGCCGCCCCTCGAGTTGGGCCATTTTCATTACTCATGGCCAGACCCTAAATCTTTCTAGATTTGGGTCTGGATTTCCAGGCTACTGGCTGTCCCTTTTAAGCTGAAAACACACGTTGGCATGTTATGTGTCGCATGTCAAGTACTGCCCCTAGCACACACCGACATGTCGCGCTGCAGCTCATTGGCAGACAACCACACAAGTTATTACTACTTTTACTGACAGATCTGTACCTCTTCCACCTCTGCATGAGCTTAAAGTCATGTGTGGACAGCCACTAATTAAAGTTGATTTCTCACCTTAAAGAGATAGTGCACCCTATAATGAAAATTCAGCCATTATCTACTCACCCATATGCCAATGGAGGCTCAGGTAAAGTTTTATAGTCCTCACAACACTTGCGGAGATCCAAGGGGAGAGGGGGGTCGCAACACAATTCCACCTAATGGAGGCTTACAGATTCAAACGTCAAAAAACACTTAATTAAAACCACAAAATATCTACTATACTATACTATACTCTACTATACTGCTCGTCCGTAGTGGTACAAGTGTCCTGAAGCCCCGACATAAAAAGTTGTTTGGAAAAATGTCATTTGAATTCTGTTTTTAGCCTCATTGTAGCCTGCAGCTCTACTTGCCTCTCTGTGCTCCGCGTTCACGTGTGTGAGCTTGCGTGAGACATGGGCACTGCGTTCATGTGTGAACACGCACACGTGAACACGGCGCACAGAGAGGCAGTTAGAGCTGCAGGCTACAATGAGGCTAAAAACGGAGTTCAAATGACGTTTTTCCAAACAACTTTTCAGCATATGGGTGAGTAGATAATGGGTGAATTTTCATTTTTGGTTGTACTTTCCCTTTACAAGCTGATCTCCAGAGCTATAACTTGCCAGGCAATATCTTTTTGGCCATTGCCTTTATAATGTCAGGATTGTGGGTTGTTTAGCTCGGGATATAGCTCTACCTCAGTGACTCTTTTCTCATCCAGTCTTTGTCACACGAGACACAGCAACAGCTACAGAGTTCTCTTTATACATCAGTGGTGAGGAGAGGAGTTGAGCTGCCATAGGAGCAGACAAAAAGAGCCTCTATGGGAGCTGGTATGCACAACAGAGAGTGAGTATGGGAAAAATGCATTTAATCACGGGGGTGGCGAGGCTGAAAATAGGACAATGGCGTGAATGGCCATGGGGCAGCACGTCCAGGAGTGCCGGTGCGTGCCTAGCCACCACCGATGTGGAGTTGTGCATTGAAAATAATAAGTGCATATTTTTGAAGTGCAGGGTTCACCACTGGTGTGTTTTGGCCTTTATACAGACATCATTTCAGCACTGATACTCCCTCCACTGCCGGCTTAAAGACAATGCTGTGCCCTTATTCTGCAATTGTACCTTTTATACAGAATGACAAGGCGGCATAACAGCGGGAAATTTCCATCTTGAAGAGGCAATGTAAGGGTGGTTTCACACCTGCCCTGTTTGGTTTGGTTCAATCGAACTCAAGTTTGTTTGCCCCCCTAAGTGCGGTTTGTTTGGGCAGGTGTGAACACAGCAGTCGCACTCGGGTGTGCACCAAAACAACTGGACTGAGACCTTCTTGAGGGGTGGTCTTGGTCTAGTTACAAATGAACTCTGGTGCGGTTTGTTTGTGGTGAGAACGTGTTCTGACCTCAATCCTAATCAACTGCAGTCACATTACGCATTGTTTGGGTTAAACACGAGCATGTTACGGTCGTGGAGGATTATTAATGTGCACCTCCTCCTGTACTGCCTTGATATGCACATTCGGCGCATCAAATGCTTCAAAACATTGTTTCCTAGTTGTAGCCGCGCCTCGTTTTCAAAATGTATGGTTTGCCTAAAATGAACAATGCAAGTAATATAGTCCACGATGACCAGCACTAAAATCAACCCACAGTCGTCCCTTCATTGTGACATTAGAAAGTGTCGCATTTGTCTTGCAAGTGTACTTTTCTTCAACGTTTTGTTTATTTCCTTTATTTTTTCTACATGGAAATTCTGACCAATCAAGAGCAACTTTATCGTGCAAGGCATTTTATGTGGTCTGCTTGGGTTCAGCCCACTTGACATGCTGCTGTGTTGTGCTATGGCCTATTCAAGTCCTGGAATTTGTTATTGACATGACAACGCCTAAACGCAACATAGGCTCCGTTCCATTGAGAGTGTGTGTACAGGGCCGTGCTGCGGGTTCGGTACGGGCTCAGTTATAATTGTCTCTGACTCAGGTCGGGTTAGGTCAGAAAAATGCTGCCCAAGCCGCGCTCTAGTGTGCTCACCTGTGTCTGTGTAAGTGTGTGCGCGCGCGCACATGTGTCTGTGTCTGTGTTCGCATCGGGGCCGAACTCTGCCGTGCGTGATACAGAGCGCAGAGTTGTAAACATGCAACCCTGTAGAGACAGAAATGACATGCCGTCATGTAAATAAGATAAATAACATAAGGCTTTTTAGTTTGTTTAATAAAAGGACAAGGTATAGACATGTTCTTTAGGAAAGGTAACCTTTAATGACTTCTGTTGTGATCTGGTTCTATATAGAAAATAAAATTTAATAAAATCAACCTGATCTTCGGGGGGGGGGGACCCCTAATATAATGGTAGGGGAAACACTGTGGTAGGAGTACTTTTACTGCTGCTGAAATGTGTAACTCAAAAACATGATAAATAAAAAAAACTGATCACACCTGATCTGTTGTGACTGTTGACGGGTCCTGTTGTTGCCATGACAGCGGCTCACCCTGTATGTGGGAGGAGGATGAATCACATCCAGCTGGCGTGTGGTTCAGAAAATATTCACATCTATCAAACATTACGTAACATCAACATCCACCAGGTACATTTACTCAGGTACAAATCAGAGGTACTTTACTCGAATACTCCTTCTCTATTATATTTATCTGAGAGTTTTAGTTGCTTTACTAATGAGGGTTTTTTTTAGTGTGGTATTAGTCCTTTTACTGCAGTAAAGGATCTGAATACTTGCTGCTCAGGTCAGTTGAATCGTCTCTAAGAAGTTTATAACATTTGAGTTATCCTGTGATCTGACAGACCATGTTACACAACAGCAGCTCTGAATAATCCGGAGGAACATAAGCCTCTTACATCAGATCCAAACACCACTGATTCTGGATCAGGTCTCGCTTCGTCACAGCGGGATTAACAGTACTCTGACAGCAGAATGGGATTTTAATGAGGTGTTCACTGTTAGTGTGCCAGGGCTACAAGTGCCACTGAATGGAGCACAGTGTCCCTGAATGCAGCTCAGAGTGTCCCTGAATGTTGTGAAGAGTGTCCCTGAATGTAGTGAAGAGTGTCCCTAAACACAGCTCAGAGTGTCCCTGAATGCAGCACGGAGTGTCCCCGAACACAGCTCAGAGTGTCCCTGACTGCAGCTCAGAGTGTCCCTGAATGCAGTGCAGTGTCCCTGAATGCAGTGCAGAGTGTCCCTGAATGCAACACAGTGTCACTGAATGCAACACAGTGTCCCTGAATGCAGTGCAGAGTGTCCCTGATGGCAGTGCAGAGCGTCCCTGAATGCAGTGCAGACCGTCCCTGAACGCAGTGCAGAGTGTCCCTGAATGCAGTGCAGAGTGTCCCTGATCGTAGTGCAGACCGTCCCTGAATGCAGTGCAGAGTGTCCCTGAATGCAGGGCAGAGAGTCCCTTAACACAGCGCAGAGTGGCCCTGAACACAGCCCTGAATGTCCCTGAACACATCTCAGAGTTTCCCTGGACGCAACACATATGCAAAAATTAAACAAGATGATTCATTATGAAAAATAAAACGTAATGACACTGTTGGAATGAGATGACTTTGACAATGTTAATAGCCTGTGTGTGTGTGTGTGTGTGTGTGTGTGTATGTATAGAAGAAGAAGAGGAGGAAGATTGATCGCAGTATGATCGGAGAACCAACAAACTTCATTCACCTCACACACATCGGCTCCGGAGAGATGGCAGAGGGCCTGCAGCCGGTGAGACGACACACCTGTCTGTCTCTCTCTGTCTGTCTGTCTGTCTGTACACCTGTCTGTGTGGTTATTATATTTTGAAAATTAAGCTGTAATTGCACGAGACATAGGGCGTTTCTCAATACTAAGTACACCAAGTCGGGACTTGTGCACTTGGGAGTTCGGACTTGGCAAGTTTGACTTAGGAGTCCAAACTCCCAAGGACAGCTGCCATTGCCGCTGGTCTGTGAGAAATGCTTTTTGGGATACCTGGCTGTCAAAAGTCCACTCAAGTCACCTCCCGATGCATCCCCGATGCATCCCCGATGGAACGGGCAGAACAAGTTCACATCTGGGCATTTGGAGTGTACTTGGCTGGATGTGGACTTTGAATTGGAACAGTGCTTGGTCTGCAACTGATGACGTTTCACAAGTCTGAAAGAACACAAGTACAGGCAAGAACGCAGATTGAGAAACGCCTATAATATTAGAAATATATTTACATGTTCTTCATTTGCTTTGTCAGGAAGTGCCACGCAGCACTGTCTCTTCCTGTTTCTATTTTAGCTCCTCTGTTGTCTGTTAAAATCTGCCTCGAGTTCAGCTGCAGGTCTGACCACAACACAATAAATAAAATACAGTATAACAAAAAAATATTAAAACAAAAAAGATAGAATAAAATAAAATAATGGTATAGTGTGTAATGTAATAAAATAAAATAAAATAAAATAAAAAACTAAATTTAATTGAAGGTAAAATTAGATAAAATGTAAAACAATAGGCCTAAGAAATATATTAAATTTAAAAAAAAAAAAAAAACGGAAATTAAAAACAAAATAAAATGGTAAAAAAAATATAAATATATGTAATAGAACAAAATAAAGTAAAAAAAAAAGTAAGTAAGTAAAAACTAAATTAAAGGTAAAGGTAAAATTAAATAAAATGTAATACAGTAGACCTAAGAAAATAGAAAACAAACAAAAAATAAAGTAGATTATGTATTAAAATGAGATAAAGTAAAATAAAATGAAAAGTAAATTGAATTAAAGGTAAAATTAAAATTAAAGAAAATGTAATACTGTTGGCCTAAGAAAGTATAAAACAACCAAACAAAAACTTAAAGAAAGTCAAAATGAAATAAAATAAAATGGTTAAAGTAAAGTAGAAAGTAATAAGAACACAAAAAAGAAAAAACATAACTATCATTTAATGTAATTCCATCAACAGCTGGAGCAGTTTGAAATGGTCTGATGACATCATCTGTGTGATGACTGGTCAGAGTCAGCAGGTGGTCTTCCTCTTGGATGAGTTCAGCGGTCAGATGTGTCCTTGCTCACTAAGTCACTTCCTTTGTTACGTCAGATGATAAACAGAGAATCTAAATTCACCCAAAACACAAACACACTGAGTGAATGACTAAATAATAATAGTCCATTAATCAATAGAAATGCAAACTACAGAATGTACATAATATTTACACAGAATTAAACACAATTACACATAATACTGAATTAAATGAAAAAAATCTAAATACATGAAATTTAAGTTATGTGTTCATTTACATGTAACCAATCATATTGATTATGTTGTGTGTGTGTGTGTGTGTGTGTGTGTGTGTGTGTGTGTGTGTGTACGCATACATACAGTCGGGGTCGGTTCAAGAACAAATGAGGTCTAAAGGCCCGAACATGAACGGCAGGAACAGCCTGTTATAGCCGGTAAACACACACACACACACACACACACACACACACAGCTGCCTCTTCAACTTCACGCAGCGCTCACACACATAAACTAACACTTCATCTCCTCTCAGAGTAAAACACTTCATGATGTAAAGTACGAAGTACACTACTTTCACATCAACAAACACTGTGACTTCTCGTTCGGTCAGACTGACACCTCAGCTCCTTTAAACATGTTTGCTCAGACTGGTGCTTCAGCTCCTTTAAATACGTTCACTCGGACTGACACTCCAGCTACTTTAAATGTATTCGCTCTGACTGATGCCTCAGCCCCTTTAAATGCGTCTGCTCAGATTGACACTTTAGCTCTTTTAAACACGTTCACTCAGACTGACACTTCAGCTTCTTTAAACACGTTCGCTCAGATAGACACTTCAGCTTCTTTAAACACGTTATGCTCAGATAGACACTTCAGCTTCTTTAAACACTTTAGGACCTTTAAGCATTTTTGCTCAGACTCACACTTCAGCTCCTTCAAACACATTCGCTTGGACTGACACTTCAGCTCCTTTAAACAAGTTCGCTCCGACTGACACTTGACATTGATTCATGTAATTAACGATTCACATGACAAAATAAGTCAACGTTAACTTTTGGTTTCACATGAGACAAGAACATTGGTCTGCTGGGTCATAGTCCTGTGCTTGTTGGACCCATCCACTCGAAGTGGACTTTGTTGCTATTTATACGATGTCTGTTGTTCTGAATGTCTAATAATGATTCACATGGGTTTACATGGGAGTTGGCTGACAGCCAGTGCTTCTCATGCAGACAGTAAAGGGTGCATTGCACTTCGGGTGCATTGTGCATTGAGTGCATTGTGCGTTGGGTGCATTGTGCGTCGAGTGCATTGTGCATTGGGTGAATTATGCGTCAGGTGCATCGTGCATTGGGTGCATTGTACGTCGGGTGCATTATGTGTTGGGTGCATTGGGTTTCGTTAATCATTGGCAAACTTTCTGGGGAAAACCTGGTCTGATTAGGAGAGACGGCATTCATCCCACTTTGGATAGAGCTGCTCTCATATCTAGAAACCTGGCCATGTTTATTAGTGGGGAGTTGGAGCCATTTTTAACTCTAGTCTGTTAATCAGCCCTAAACCTAAACTAGATTATAATTCATTTGAAAGCCTCGTTCTTAGTCTTTTACATCCGACCTGGAAAACCTCGCAGCCACTTTTATTTGTTATAGTGTACCGTGCTCCTGGCCCATATTCTGAATTTGTATCTGAATTCTCAGAGTTTTTATCCAGTTTAGTTCTGAAATTAGATCAAGTTATTATTGTAGGCTATTTTAACATTCATGTTGACGTTGATAATGACTCCCTCGCTACTGCGTTGATCTCATTATTAGACTCCATTGGCTTCAGTCAGGGTGTACATAAACCCACTCACTGTTTTAACCATACCCTCAATCTAGTTCTAACGTATGGAATCCCTCTCTATCAGACCATTATTTCATAACTTTGATTTCTTTTTACTTGATTACACGCCACTCAGCAACAGTTACTATACTAGATGTTTATCGGATAGTGCAGTCGCAAAATTTAAGGCAAAGATTCCATCGACATTGAATTTAATACCATGTCCTTCTGTAACAGAGGTTTCCCGTACCGACTTTAATCGATAGCGCTATAGGCTCGCTGCGAACAACACTCGACTCTGTAGCACCTCTTAGAAGTTAAAAAAAAAGCAAAGAAATTTCGCTCCTTGGTACAACTCTCAAACCCGAAAATTAAAACAAATATCGCGAAAATTTGAAAGGAATTGGCGATTAACCGAACTAGAAGAATCTCGTTTAGTCTGGGAACAAAGTCTCAAAACATATAAGAGGGGCCTCTGCAATGCCAAAGCAAACTATTACTCAGCATTTATAGAAGAAAATAAGAACAACCCCAGGTTTCTTTTCAGCACTATAGCCAGGCTGACTGAGAGTCACAGCTCTATTGAGCCTTGTATTCCTTTAGCCCTTAGTAGTAATGATTTTATGAGCTTTTTTAATGACAGAATTCAAACTATTAGAGGCAAAATTAATGACTTCCTGCCCTCAAACGGAACCAATCTGCCCTCAAACACAGCTGTAAGACCTAATATATATCTATATAGCTTCTCCCCGATTTCTCTTCAACAATTGACCACAATGATTTCTTCATCTATTTATCATCGTGTCTCTTAGACACCATCCCAACTAGGCTACTTAAGGAAGTCTTACCTTTAGTTAACACTCATATATTAGACATGATCAATATATCTTTATTAACAGACTATGTACCACAGTCTTTTAAGGTAGCTGTAATTAAACGTCTTCTAAAAAAAAGCCCACCCTGGATCCTGAGGTGTTAGCCAACTATAGACCAATATCTAATCTTCCCTTTCTTTCAAAGATCCTTGAGAAAGTAGTCGCAGACCAGCTGTGTGATTTTTTTCCCCATGATAATAATTTATTTTAAGAATTTCAGTCAGGATTTAGAGTGCATCATAGCACTGAGACACTAGTTAAAATTACAAATGACCTTCTGATTGCTTCAGACAAAGGACTCGTCTATGTACTTGTTTTATTAGATCTTAGTGCGGCGTTTGACACCATTGACCATCAAATTCTGCTACAGAGACTGGAACATTTAATTGGCCTAAAAGGTTCTACACTAAGCTGGTTTAAATCTTATTTACCTGATCGTTTTCAGTTCGTTCATGTTCATGATGAATCATCTCTACGCACTAAAGTTTGTTTTGGAGTTCCGCAAGGTTCTGTGCTCAGACCAATCCTATTCACTCTATATATGCTTCCCTTAGGTAACATTATTAGAAATCACTCTGTAAATTTCCATTGTTATGCAGATGATACACAATTGTATTTATTGATAAAGCCAAAAGAAACTGATCAGTAAACTAAACTCAAAAATGCCTTAAAGACATAAAAACCTGGATGAGCACCAATTTCCTTATGTTAAATTCAGACAAAACTGAAGTTATTGTTCTTGGCCCCAAACAACTTAGAGACTCTTTATCTGATGACATAGTTTCTCTAGATGGCATGGCTCTGGCCTCTAGCACTACCGTAAGAAACCTCGGAGTAATATTTGACCAAGATTTGTCTTTTAATTCTCATTTAAAACAAACCTCACGGACTGCATTTTTTCATCTGCGTAATATTGCGAAAATTAGGCCTATCCTGACCCGAAAAGATGCAGAAAAATTGGTCCACGCTTTTGTTACCTCTAGGCTGGATTACTGTAACTCCCTATTATCAGGTAGCTCTAATAAGTCTTTAAAAACTCTCCAGCTAATTCAGAATACAGCAGCACGTGTACTAACAGGAACTAAGAAACGAGATCATATTTCTCCTGTTTTAGCTTCTCTGCACTGGCTCCCTGTAAAATCCAGAATTGAATTTAAAATCCTACTGTTAACTTATAAAGCTTTAAATGGTCAGGCTCCGTCATATCTTAGAAAGCTCATAGTGCCCTATTATTCCACCAGAACACTGCGCTCTGAGAATGCAGGATTACTCGTGGTCCCTAAAGTCTCCAAAAGTAGATCAGGAGCCAGAGCCTTCAGCTATCAGGCTCCTCTCCTGTGGAATCATCTTCCTGTTGTGGTCCGGGAGGCAGACACCGTCTCCACATTTAAGACTAGACTTAAGACTTTCCTCTTTGATAAAGCTTATAGTTAGGGCTGGCTCAGGCTTGCCCTGTACCAGCCCCTACTTAGGCTGACTTAGGCCTAGTCTGCCGGGGGACCTCCTATAATACATCGAGCACCTTGTCTCCTTCTCTCTCTCTCTCTCTCTCTCTCTCTCTCTCTCTCTGTCTTCGCTAACACTCATGTTCTTTTACTACATTTTGCTAACTCAGCTGTACTGCATGTCACTAACTTGGCCTCTGCTCCCGAGCTTTTGTGCTCCATTGTCTCGCAGGTCAACTTATATCGCAGCGGTGCCTGGATAGTGTGATGTGTGTGGTTGTGCTGCTGCCGTGGTCCTGCCAGATGCCTCCTGCTGCTGTTATCATTAGTCATACTTCTACTGTTATTATACACATGATTATTGGCACATATGTATACTATCATATACTTTCAGCATATTGACCACAATATCCGTAATTATTATTATAATATTATTACTTTAATTAATGTTGTTGTAAGCTACTGTCATTACTGTCTGTCCTGCATCTCTCTCTGTCTCTCTTTCTGTCTCATTGTGTCATACGGATTAGTGTTAATTTATTATGTTGATCTGTTCTGTACATCTATTGCACGTCTGTCCGTCCTGGAAGAGGGATCCCTCCTCAGTTGCTCTTCCTGAGGTTTCTACCATTTTTTTCCCACGTTAAAGAGTTTTTTTGGGGGGAGTTTTTCCTTATCAGCTGTGAGGGTCCTAAGGACAGAGGTATGTCATATGCTGTAAAGCCCTCTGAGGCGAATTGTGATTTGTGATATTGGGCTTTATAAATAAAATTGATTGATTGATTGTGCGTCAGGTGCATCATGCGTTGGGTGCATTGTGCGTCGAGTGTATTGTGCTTTGAGTACATTGTACGTCGGGTGCATTGTATATCAGGTGCAGTGTGCATCCGGTGCATTGTGCGTCTGGTGCATTGTACGTTGGGTGCATTGTGTATCGTGTGCATTGTGCGTCAGGTGCATTGTACATCAGGTGCATTGTATGTCGGGTGCATGGCGCATCGAGACCAGGCTGAAGTGTATTGACTTTTTACACACTACAATATCTGACTCCATCTTGTGTGTTTATTATTTTTCAGGAGTGTATTAAACTGACGTAGACCAGCTGACCGACCTTCTCTTTCCTCTGAATGAGCCTCTCCCACATCTGACCACCGACCATGGGCTGCGACCCCCCTTCTACCCGGCTCAGGCATTCAAAGCACTGCGCCGTCAGCCACCTGCAGGGGGCACCATCGCGATCCTGACCAGCCAAATCTCTCCTTTGAGGATTATAACTTTATTTAAAAAATGTGTATTATTGCAAAGTATTTTCTACAAGCCAAAACTGAGAATCAGTAGCCACTTAAAAAAACATCCAGTCCAGACGGACAATCCTGCTGATCTTTTCCACGTCTCAGATCCAATAAAGTGCCAGCTATAGGATTTGGACTACATCTCTCAGCATGCCTTAAAACTCCCTTTACGTACACATCATGCTTAACTCTGACAATAAGGAGACATTTTTATTACTGGATTTAAATATAAACAATTTGGATCGGAGTTTAAGAACTAATGTCCACGTGTTGTACTTGTTTTCACCACTAGAGGGCTGACATGAAGATGTTTCCCCTGTCAATATTAAATAAAACCAACCAATGACATCACTGGACTCCATTTCCCAGAATCCCCTTGACAGAATGTCTGTATTTAAGGACGAAAAACTGGTTTCAAAGTGCTTTAAACAAAATGTCACAAACAGACTACGTTTCCAAGCATTCGGAGGGAAGTTTTCTCTAAACTTTCCCATCCAGGAGGTTCCTTTATTCAAACCGTCATGCTGGTGGTAGTCCTAGGATTCCCAGGATGCTTTACTCTGCTCAGTTGTGCTCTGTAACAGGAGTATTAAACATTTTGTTTGTTTGTTTCCAAAGCCCTGCCTCTGTTCATTGGTCACATGGCCTCAGTGATGACATCATTGGACTTCAATTCCCAGGATGCTTCACTCCACACAGCCTCACTGCTGGTGCTGAATGATTTAAGACTCTTATTCTCGGAGATGGGAAAGTCCCCCTTGTGTGTGTGTGTGTGTGTGTGATGTCATATGGTCTTTATATCCCACCAGTTTAAATATAATTGTTGCTTCCCTCTCACAGGGGACAGGAAACGCAATTCAAAACTTCCATCAGAAAATGATACGTTTTTGTCAAAGTTTCCACTTATACAAAGATGTTATTTGTCTTTCTTTTCAGTTGACTACTTAAACTGCGGGTTGGGGCCCTAAACGGGTCTTACGCCAACAAGACAAGTTAATAGACAAACTTTTAACTTCACGTGGCACGCTGAGACCTTTTTCAGGACTTCTGTTTAAAAACATTTCATGCTGCATCTGGTGGGAATATGAGTGTTTAACTGCTTTATATATTTTGACAATTTGAACATTTTTAAGCAGACATCATTTTTAATTTTCTGCTGTTTTTTTTTTTTAATGTGATTTTCTGTTTGATTTCTCATATGTCACCTTTTTTTAAATTTTGTCTTCTTTCTGAGTTTTTCCACCTCTGTTTCAGGGATTCAGTTTGGGTCTCTTGATGCGTGGACTGAGCTGAAGATGTCAAATATTAGAGAGGTCATGGGAAAGCTTAAATATCCTTTGCTAAGTAAAGAATTTCTTTGAATATCAGCTGCCACCCTGAAATTAATTATTGTAGAATTTGAACTGTCATGCATTAAATGCATGACAGTTCAAATTCCCCAAAATGTTTAATTCCAGTCGTAAGATGGGGTGGAGCAGAGGCCACCAACCAAATGTGTATTTAAACAAACATAAAACTGCACATTTTACTTACAGATTAAACTCCTATAGACCCTTCTAGAGCTGACGCTCACGATGATGTCATTTTATTAGCTGGAGGCAAAATCTGCCTCTACATCACAGGGCTGTAGGCTACATAGGAGTCTTAAAATGTTGTCTTGTTGTGTTATTGAGAGCCAGAATAGAAGGAGTCATGGCTCAAAACCAGCCGCCACTGCATTTACTCCATCAACAAAAACAAAGACAACTAAAGTTAAATGTGATAAAACAAAAGGACTGGATGGAGGCCATCATCACTTCAGGTTAGGGAAAAAGTTGTTGTAGGGATGAATAATCTTATGTTTATTAAGGGTTATCATGTCCACCTCATCAGAAGTTGGGGAGGTATTAAGAGGAATATTGGATTACTCACATTACTTACTAACGCTAACTTTTTAGCCACTAAAATTTAGCACATAAGCTAATGTTAGCAAAACAAACTGGAGGAAACTGTTTAGGTGTCGTCCTCCTTTATAAGATTGGCATAGTAATAAACCACAGAGCTTTCTGTGACATCATCCATCCACTGAGTAAGAGTCATATGGGTCGGCCAGTCTGGTACCAGTGGTCAGTGTTTACTTATTCAAGTAACACTTGCGGTCCCGGAGAGTGAGTGACTGGACATGGTGTGTTGGTAAATTCAGTCTGACACTCTACACTATGAGAGCCCTGTTGGAGACGAAACAGAGCATTTTATTTCTACATGAATTTAGAGTGCCCAGAGTGCACTCTGCCACTCCCAGAGTGCAGTCCTTTGGATAACTGAATGGTATATTCAGACAGCGCTCCAAATTTATGGTCTAGTTTGTGCCAGAGTACACTCCAACACTCAGAATGAGTATTTCAGGATGCAACACTCACATCATCGTCCTCCATTGTCTAAAACAAGTCAACAGAACTTGCTAGCTAGAGCTAGCTAATGTCTGTGGAGACTTCTTTTGCCTCTAGGTAAGCCCCGCCCACCAAAAAACGTCATTCTGTATACTAAAAGGGTCTTTTACATTTTCTGTAAGATTTATATTACAGTCTAATTATTTCAAAGCATTCAAAGCACATAATTCTGGTGAAGAATATGAACTCTCGTTTAATTTATTTATCTGTTTCAGTCTAAAAATATCTCAAAATGAACCTTAATACAATCAAAAATATTCAGTTGTATAATGAAAACTTTATATATGTCATTTAACCCTAAACTTACCAGAAAAATTAGTGTGAACATGACCTCAGTATTCTCAGTGATTTTCAGGGCTGCGCACCAGACTGGACTCTTAAGCACAGTTTGATTCGACTGGACAAAACATATATCTCAACAACTCCAAGTAAGCGTTAACTGATTGATTCATTCATTACAATAACTGTAAATGTCCCAGAAATTATAAAACAGGCAGAAATGAAAAATCAAAGAGGTTAAACTCAGAAGTCAGGCCAAAAAAAGACGATGACGACATCTGCGAACACTCACGAACTGTAACTCGACCCTCAGCTGTTGTTTACACTATCCCGGGAGTGGGTGCCATGGAAACCGCTGACTCACGGTGTTCCTCCTCGCCGTGGCAACCAGCCACTTCCTCCCCGAGGAAGTCAAAACCTCTATTTAAGGAAAATGTGAGCTGCTGCTGCTTGTCTCAGTTTCCTCAGGACAGCGTGGTGTGTTTATGGGACTCTCTCTATTAAACTCCACCATGGTAACAGATGTGTCAACCACAACAACCAATTATAATACTGGTTTTACATCATGTGACTCTCAGTCATTTTTGATCAGCTGATACCATTTAAGTGAACAATAGATACAAACAAGGAGCCAGAAATAAAAATCACATGAGACTGCTTCAAGCAGAGCTACCAGCTTCTTCTGCTGTATTTAAAACACAGCTGCAGTGAAATCTGACAGTGTGAACAAGAAGCAAACTTTAGACACGCCATGATTGGATGTGAAGGACGTTTTTAGCCCAGTTGCCAAAAAAAAAAAAAAAGTTGGCATTGTACGTTTCTGCAAAACCACAAATACGTTACATTTGCACATTTCATGCATATCATACCAATGTTTCTAAAGTGACACAGTGCATGAGCTGATTTCGGAGGTGGTGGATGGCGAAACGTCTGCCAAGCTGCAGACTACTGTTCAAGACCAACAAACAGCAAAATCCGTTGTGATTTAGCAAGTCATCACTGTGTTTCCCAGCAGCTTTTCAACCACCAAACCAGCAGGGATAGTGCTACGAAATTGGTTGAATTTTACTGAAAGATCGCTGTGTTTCCTGCAGGGATTATGCCCCCAAAATAGATGTTTCAAGTCAAATCATGATCTTCTCCTAACCATAACCAAGTGGTTTTTGTGCCTATACCTAACTACACATTAACCACAGAGTTGTTGAAATGTAAAGGGACAAAAAGTTTCAATCTTTCTGCTACATAATAATGAACAAATGCAATGTATCCTTGGTTTGTAGAAACGTACAAAGCCAACACTGACATGCAAAGACACATGGAAATACTTCAAGTGTGTGTACAGGCACATCAGCATTTCTGATCATCTGCAGGTGTGTCCTGATCCCTCAGCATGTCACACACTGAGTTGATCTGAAACCTGGATCAGGTGTTTACTTCAGTTTCACGAGTGTCAGAGAGGCAGGAAAGACAAGAGTTTACTCAGGTCGAAACCAAGTTGACCAAGAAGACAAGAGAGAACCATGTAACCAGAGTGGAGATGGACCCGTATCTAAACTGCTGGACTAATCAGTGAAATGCAGAGCAGGTGAGCAGGTGGTCGGGGATAGTATATGACAGGTAAACATAAAACAGGTAAAAAATGAATAATTAATACCTATCTGAAGTTGTGATTTTAGAATCTCTAACCTGGATCTGATGGTTACATGGAAAACACATAACATGGATACCCGTAGTGTTCGTGGTAACACCCTCACTGTAAAACCTTCAGCTTCAATATGGTTCAAATCTAAACAATAGACCCTTTTAGGGCTGACGTCACAATGTCATTTTATTAGCTGGAGGCAAAACCTGCCTCTCCACCACAGGGCTGTAGGCTACGTAGGAGTCTTAAAATGTGGTCTTGTGTTATTGGGAGCCAGAATAGAAGGAGTCATGGCTCAAAACCAGCCGCCACTGTCCATCAACAAAAACAAAGACAACTATGGTTAAATGTGATAAGACGAAAGGACTGGACGGAGGCAATCATCAAAAAAAGCTTGCATGTCCAGCGCACACTTCATATCAGGTTAGGGAGAAAGTATTTCCTGTTGTAAGGATGAATAACGTTATGTGTATTAAGGGTTATCTTGTCCACCTCATCAGAAATTGGGGTTATATAAAGAGGAATATTGGGTTTCTCTGTAACGCTAAGTTTTTAGCACATTAGATAACATGAGCATCAATAGCAAAACAAACTGGAGGAAACCGTTCAAGTGTCGTCCTCCTTTGTAAGATTGGCAAAGTAATCACCCACAAGCTTCCTGTGGCATCATCCATCCACTGAGTGAGAGCATACGAGTCGGCCAGTCTGGTCCCGTTGGTCAGTGTTTACTTATTCAAGTAACACTCGTGGCCCCGGAGAGTGAGTGACCTGACATGGTGCGTTGGTAAATTCAGTCTCTACACTAGTTCGCCCTGTTGGTCGAAAAAATGGAGCATTTTATTTCTATATGAATTAACGACAGTTAAGTTAATCACACATTCACTCCGCTCGGCACTCTGCTGCTGAGAAAGCGCTCTGGCACTCGGAGAGTGCAGTGCTCTGAAAAAGCAAATGGTACATTAAGACCGTACTCCGAATTTATGAACAGTCCAGTTTGTGCCAGAGTGCGCTCCGACACATCATCTTCCTCTATTGTCTAAAACAAGCCAACAGAACTTGCTAGCTAGCACTAGCTAATGTCTGTGGAGAATTGTTTTGCCTCCAGCTAAGCCCCGCCCACTAAACAACATCATACTGTTTACTAACAGTAAAAGTGTCCATACAGCAGAACAATACAACTGCAACACTCAAACGCAGGTCATGTTCCCGTTACAAGTGAATCTTAAGCAAACTTTTGAAATGTTGGGTTCGGTGCCTTGCGCAGGGGCACCTCAGCAGTGCCCAGGAGGTGAATTGGCACCTCTCCAGCTACCAGTCCATGCTCCATATTTGATCTGGACGGGGACTTTAACAGGCAACCCTCTGGTTCCCAACCCAAGTCCCCAAGTCCCTATGGACTGAGCTACTGCCCCCCATGACATGGTCATGTTTCATGCTGCCTGAAAACAAAGACGAAATTCTGTTGTTATGGAAATATGTGGGGAGAACTTAAAGTTAAATGTTCTCTTATTCAGCAAAGGCTCTTTCTGACCCATATGGCATCAACTCTTTTTCGACAAATGCAAAAACCACCTCAAGCTTGCATGAAAACTTTGGAAGTTTTATCCAATCTCACCCTTTCCATTCATCTTTTCTATGCGATATTTTAAAACTACGTTTACGGAAACACAGTTGTTGTCAACTTAAGTTAGGTTTGAGTCTTTAGGTTGAAGTCGGCCGTGTTGTTGTTGACCTCTTGACTCAATCTGCCTCGTTTCACTTCTGATTCTTGGAAACTCAGAGCAGCTCTCAGGAAAACAAAGTCTGGCTCCTTTTGTTGATCACAACCATGGTTCCTGTCATCCTCCGCGCACACACATATGGGATTCCCCTCACGGTTTACAGTCCACCAACACTGGAGCACACTTTCCCTGAAATCCCCAACAGAAATAAGATTTAGAGATGATGAGGTGACAAAGATCTGAATATGAATTATGTGTTGATAAAGTCGAACTTTCTTATTACCAAATTATTTCTATGCTTTTTGTTGTTCATCAGAGATGTTGATTTATTGAACTGTGTTTGTATCTTTTTTTTCGAATATATGTTGCGTAGTTAGTGTTGTATGAATGATCATGAGCCTCTGTCAAAACCTGCAGGAGTTAAGGAATAAAAAGTCAAACAAGAATTATTTTATTTTCAGTTAACATTCATCTCACAGAGACACTTATATCCAGATGAGCTTTAATTAAACTTTACTGTGATATCAACCAACCAGCAGCCTCCACAGCTGAGCACAACTTTTCGCTATAAATACAAAGTCAGTGATGTTTTTACATAACAGGTTTAGCTTTCTGGAGATCATTACACTTATTTTAATGTAAATTAGTGTTTCATTTAGAAGAAATTAAATGTATTTTTGGGTGATTGACAGATGTCTTTCACATTCAGCTGTGGTTGTGGTCCTGGTATGTGGTCTAGAAATCTGTGAGCATGAAAACACATGGGAAAAAAAATCGGAAAATAAGAAACTTCCTGCTGTTTCAATGACAATCTGCTAACAGGCGAGATATGAGAAACATGAACCCGTATCCAGCTTTAGGGCAGAGGGCAATGTGACAAAAAATAAAAATCGTAGTAAAAGTCGTGGTTTAGTGATTGAAGTCCAGAAGGTTTTTTTTTTAACCACTGTCCAAAAGATCTTGTTTACATGTTGTGTTGCCAAAATGATAACTTACACAATATATTATATCTCATAAATATATAACATAAAGACACCACACTTTTCTAAACCTAACCTGCATAACTTAATGCTAAGTAACATTATGACTTTTCATTGGCTTAACCAATGTAACTTTATGTGATGTACATAACGTGATCACGCCCATGTTTCCTTTTCATTAGCCTACGTAACTATACTAAACCCAAACTACGTAACTTTAAGTACATATTTTTAAAGTAACGTGACGTAACCAACCATGTTTCTTTTCCTGAACTCAACCTACGCAGTAGTAGTAAGCCTTAACTACTTAACTTAAATTTAAGAATGTATCTTTACAGTAAGTACGTAACGTGATGATGTCCAACTTTTCCTAAACCTAACCAACATAACTTAAATTTAAGTACGTAACTTTACAGTAAGTATGTAATTTTTCCTAAATTTACTTTATGTTAAGTACATGAAGACACCCAACCATAATCCTTTTCCTACACCTAACCTATGTAACTTTAATTTAAGTACGTAACTTAACAGTAGATATGTAACGTGATGACCCCCAACTTTTCCTAAACTTTTGTAACGTTATGTTAAGTAAAGTAACGTGACAACTATGTTTCTTTTCCTTAACTTAATCTATGAAATTTTAAGTACGTAACTTTACAGTATGTAACATGATGATGCCCAACTTTTCCTAAACCTAACCTAAGTAGCTTTACATTAAGTGAGTAATGTGACGATACCCAACAATGTTTCTTCTCCTCAACCTAACCTACTTAAATTTACTAAACCCAACCTACGTAACTTTGATTTAAGTACGTAACACAACAGTAAGTACATGACGTGACAATGCCCAACTTTTCCTAAACTTACTTTAAGTATGTACTGTAACTTTACATGAAGTAACATGACGAAGCCCAACCAATGCCTTTCCTTAACCTAACCTAACCTAACCTAACCTAACCAGTAGGGGTACTTATTCGAGGAACGCTAATGTGTAACATATATGAATCAGGGAAGCATTTGATAATAACTTTTACAAACAGCTGTAGAGATCAAATGTGTACCAGATGTGGAAAGAACTTAAAAGCATTTGTGAATATGTTGTGGATCTGGTGCAACAATGATTTGTGCACACAAGATAAAAAAATATAATCTTCCAGGACTTCAGCTACAAAAAGTCACAGAACGATTCACTTACTGATTTTATTATACAGCATTCCAACTATTTTAAAACTAAAGCGTAAACAGAAGGATTTAGAGACGTTTTAAAGTGTCATAAGAACATCAGGGAGTTTCTGTAAACTAAATTAATCTCAGACGAAATCTTTTTCACGATCTTAAAAACACCAGCGGTCTTTACTGGACATCTTCAGTGATATTTTGTGTCTAATGTGTGACTGATGATTACGTTTAGTAATTTCTGGTTTTTGTCTTGTGTTTGGTTTTGTTATATAACCTCCTCCTCTGCAGAGAAACAGAAATACAGATAGACTTTATTCCTCGTTATGTAACGTGTTTCTCATGACGGCTGAATAAATCTGCTGCTTCATCTGTTGTGTGAGTTGATGAATAATTTATTTTAAAGTGGCTCAATGTGTTAAACATTTTGTTGGTGTGTTGATTTCCTCCTGAGAAGTGCACTGATTAGGCTAGAGTGAGACACTGGAATAATTTTTATTTAAAAAAAAAAGATTATTTTATTTATCAATATGTGACATTATAGTCTAGTTTTACTTAAAGAAGCTCAAATCTTAACAAGAGACTTATGAAAATAAAACATGAATGAAAAGGGTGTGGAAGAAAACACAACATAAATATGCTGTTTAATGTATTATTGTGAGTCTCCTAATCACTCCAAACACACCTAATGTTTTCATCTCTTCATGTTTCATGTACATCACCATTTATTCATTTAGTCTGTGTCTACTTTTATCCATAAAACAACTGTTACACCTCAGAGGAAACACTTTTTGTGATGTTTGGACTACATCCCAGTGAAGTCAGCATGTCTGTATCTACATGTATGTTCACATTTTCAGACTGACTGTTTCCCCTCCTTCACTTGAACATCATGTTTTATGACAAGCAGCTGTGCAGAGACCACAGAGCTGTAATAATGCTGTGTGTGTGTGTGTGTGTGTGTGTGAGAGAGAGAGAGAGAGAGAGAGAGAGAGAGAGAGAGAGAGAGAGAGACTAAACAGAAGTCGTAGAGTAAATGAGTTTCTCACTGAACTGGGACAGTTGGTTTCCTCACATGCTATCACCACAGCCAACGTGCTAACCTGGTGACTAAATGGTAACTTAATTGTTTCATCATAAACCAGTTGAGTCATGGAAGAACATGGGGAACACTGGGTCTGTGTTTAACAAATAGACATACTCTTTGTGAGATAAGAATGATATTGATATTGAATGAATTGATATTTATCTCATGTCTGTGTATTCAGTACAGAGCTAGGATCACCTCATAGTTAGCTTAGCTTAGCATGCAGACTGGAAGTGAGGGAAACAGCTAGCATGACTGTCCAGCTCTCCAATACAATTCTCCAGGGATGACATTTTCTATTCTCTTGAAAGCTGGCACAGAGGGCACAAGAGTAGTGCCCAGCACCCGACCTCCCGTTTTCCAAGCGGTTAAAGATGCGGCATGTGTATGGCCCCAAATTTCTAGGGCAGTTATTCCACAGGCTAGTTAATAACATGTCAGGCAGGGTATCCAAAGTGTGGGATCATTTTGAGAAGGTGAAGGATGAACCCAAGGTGATATGTAAACTCATCTTCATTGGTCGACTACAAACATGACATATCATCTATTACATGGAAGTAGCTACATGCCCATTAGCCACTTAGCACAATCATTACTGCTTTGCCGACAGCGTCATTAACAGGCGGCTCGCTCAGTGTGTGACGTGCACTTGTAGATAAAATATAGGCTCATGAAGGTGTCAGCGTCATTTTTCAATTGTTCTCCATGAGCATATGGCTGCCTAGGGAAAAAGCACCACACACAGCGTCTTTTTTTCAGAGCACTCTGCCTTTTCTGTGCGGCCACTCTGAGCACTTAAAGTTAAAAATCTCTGAACTTTTCAGAAAGGCGCCGGTGATGTCAGTGCCGCTTCTTTAGCAGGGCTACTGTTTACTGTCACAACAAAGGCAGACAAGCTCTCTTTGTTTGGGAGCAGATAGGCCAGCAGATGCTGGATGTTGTTGGTGAGTGTTATCACGTCAGCTTTGTAAGCTTGAAGTTAACTGTGTCAACCCTCTTTTAATGTAGCGTCACGTCAGCTACCTGGCTTATGATAGTGTCAAGATATTGTTGTCATAGAAACAAAACCCACACACAGCACATCATCAAAAAAAGCACACAATTGAAGCTAGGGTAGCAGTGGGGGAACATACTACATGTCAGGTGTCTGCTCCTCTGCAGATCTGATGGATGGAGCACTTTGGGGTCAGCGTGGAAGTCGTGCAATGTTGCAGTTGCCATGATGCCGAAAGGGAGGACGTCGACACAGTCCTGTAAGATTCTAAAGCCAAACCCTGTTCTTTTTTCCTGAACCCATCACTTGCATTTGTTGTTGAAGAAAGAAAACGTCAATTTGTGGTGTTGTACTGACGTAGCGTGTTTATTTTGAAAGAGACTATATGCTAACGGTGAAAATGGAAGTGTATTTTGAAAACAGATAATGCATGTAACAGGCTGAAGTTGCCATGGCATCCTAGAACAACAACCAACGCACCCAGGGTACCTTGCACGTCCTATCTCGAAGTGAAAAGTCCATAAACAAATGTCGATATGTGATGAGGTTGGAGTGAGAATGTGTTGCCTATGGGAGACAGGGGGGACAAGGGAAGGGACTTTGCCTCTCTTTAGCGGCAGGAGTAGGTCGGAAGGACTACAGGGTAACTACCTAATTCTTGTCTTATTTGCAAATGTGCTCCACGCAACTCTACAGTGAAATAAGATTAAGTAAATCAATGTATGGGATACTGACTGTATGACTGTATCCTTCCAAGATGCTGATGCCACCCCAGACTGCTCCCCTATTCCCATTCTCTATAAAATGACATGATACTAGTCCTAGTAGTAGTAATACTCCAGTGTAAACACTCAGAAACATGTAAAAGTCCTGCATTCAAAATCAGACTTAAGTAAAAGTACAAAGCAATCAGGATCAAAATATAAGGTACCAAAAGTAAAATAGAATAATATCTATTATATTACTTGATCAATTATTGATACATTAATGTGTTCATCACTTTAATGTTAAAGGTGGAGCTCATTTTAATGACCTATGTACTGCTGGGTGGTTTAATCTGTAATAATACAGGGCTCTAGGCTGCGACCAAATGGTCCATTTTTGGAGTCAGTACGTAAAACGAGGGAGCAAGTCTGCCAGTGTAGGCCAATGTGTGTGAGATGGAGAAAGTCTGAGAGTGGGTGATTACTGTTGGGTGGGACTGTTTTCCACTGCACCGGGACTTTGCCTGTTTGAAGACTCCTGGTAAAGAGCCACTGAAGAGGCTCCACTAACTGGGCTACACAGTCTTTCAGGAGCTTAGGACACACTCCATCCGGGTCTGCAGCTTTTCCTGTACGCAGTCTCCTGAGCTCCGCCCTCACCTCGTCTGCTGTAAAGGACAGTGGTAGTTGGCCATGGGTGGTAGTACCTGCAGTAGTGGGGGAGGGGCTACTTCCAGAAGACAGTGGAGCAGGAGCAGCAGGTGACACTGTGGAAGGGGGGATGGATGCAGGGGTAGGGTGAACACTGCCCCCTCCATCAAACCTGTTAAAGAACAGGTTGAAGTTGTTGGCTTTGTCCATTTCACCATCCATAACCTGGCTATTCTTCTTTGAATAGCCTGTGGTGTTCTTCATTCCCTTCCACACCTCTCTGATATTGTTCTGCTGCAGCTCTCCACCTTTCTTTTGTAGGTGTCCATGTCCATGTTGTTGTCCTGTGGCTGCAGTAGTATAGTCCAGTCTGTACATTCAAAACAGTCCCTGAGAGACTCACTGATCTCCGAGGACCACTTCCTGACTGAGCACGTGGTAACAGGCAACTTTAATACACAGGGTTTGTATGTAGGCTGGAAAGAGACCAGATTATGATCTGATCTGCCAAGAGGTGGTAGGACAGAGGCACTGTAGGAGTCCTTGGCATTTCCATAAAACAGATCTATTGTTTTAGTCTCCCTGGTGGGACAGTCCACATACTGAACAAACCCAGTGAGATGGGAAGAGAGAGTAGTTGATTAACAGATAACAAGATATAAATCCCATGTATAGCCTTTTTTGTGACTAAATAAAAATGTATTCATGCATCTTTTTGTAACAGACTACATGTGTTCAAAGACAGAAATGTTTGTAAATGCAAACAAGACTATAACTCAATAAACTGGACATTTCTTACATTAGAAACCTTTGTTTCTTGTTTTTTTTGGCCAATTCTTCAGCCTATTTCACTGCACATCTTGACAGGCCGCAATAAAAATATGCACTTTCAGTCCCTCTACAGCCTATACTTCCACATATCTCATCATATCATGATGTGGTTGAATATTATTTCTGGCCCACACAATTCAAGTTACATTTTAATAGGCCTTACTAACACATCCATAAGTTGTTTCTTTTTTCGGCAGTTGAAAAACCCACAACGTCACATCCGTATTGCAGTGAATTGTGGGTTAATAAATCGGTGAAGTGTGCTGAAGTCTGGACTGCAAGCAGACTCTCTGGAAGTCTGCAGAAAGTCTGCATGAGGCCCCTTGTGGACTGGATGAATTGTGGATTTGGGCAATCCTAAGCACTCCCAGACTTCCCGGGAACGTGCCCACAAAGTCTCCAAGTCTGTAAGTGCGATCAAGTGCGGACATTTGGATTCAGCCAGACAGTTTACCGACAGTATCCAGCAACCTTCAGTCCATACAGGAAGTCACAGAAACACGATACGTTAGTGATGCCCTAAATGATGTTGATTCATTAAAATATTATCACTCATATATCAGTTTGTTCTCAGTCTCCAGTTGTTTTAATTATGATAAATTAATTTATTGAAATGCTTTATAGGCTATTTGTAATTTATGTTCATGGTTCAACCTCCATTTTACATGAATTCTCATGTAAATCAGCATCATATCAGTTTGCTGCTGCAGAGCAGACCTGTTGCCTCAGCTACATAGGCTGAATAAATTGTATATATAAGGTTAATATTTTCAGAGGAAAAAAATACAAGACAACAGCTTTCATTAAAGATTAGTCAGATATAGTCAGGGCTTCACATCTGTACAGATGTTATTTTAAGAATGCTCACCTCCCACTGACCATACGTCTCTGTGATGCTAAATACTTCAATAATTAAAACAGTCCAATGTTAATATACAGTAGACTATGTAGACTATGACTATATAGTTTATGATACAGTTAAAATGGCCAAAAATGTGAATAATTGCATTGCAGGATGATTTAAGGTGTGCACCTAAATTTTCTGCTTGTGCTCCTAAACTTTTTCAGATAGTGGCTAGTTAGTCTGGAACCCTGTACTGCCTAGTTCACACTACACAACATTTCTGTCCGTTATGAAAGTCACTGTGTCACATTAGGCGATTGTGGGGTCATAAATCGTGCCGTGACTTGGCCGACAGACATGACACACTACGTGATAGTCCACATCAATCATCTCCAGTCGTCTTTCACGATGTGTGTGATGTTATTATTATTACTATTTTTTCAGTTACTGTGGCTGTTCATGTGCCAGCCAAAATGTTAAAAAGATGGCAGATGCCAGATGGCAGGAGCTACATTTGAAGTACTGTACGAAAACATGCAAGTCACTGAATCCTTCACAACAAGTTTATGCAAATGTTTCACAATGGAAGCCTTTTCAGAAAATGAAGGGATTCTCTTGACTGAAGTTATAAGGGGCTTTTAATTTGAAACAGGTACAGGAAGTGTTAAGTTTGAAATGACGGCATGATGCAATAACTTTATCAAGGTGAAAGGGGAGCGTTTAAAACTAAAAATATAAAAATACAGAGGGATTAATAAATAACAGCCCGTTTATAATGTAGTCTGTTTCAAATGAAGCTGGTAGCCTCTGCAGTTGTGGTGAGTAAAAGACCTGCCACTATTTTTTTAAATTTTCTTACTTTATGTCTGTCTCCATTATAAAGATATAACATTGTTTGCTAGCTTGACGCTAATGGCAGTACTTGCCGGGTTGACAAAGTGCCTCTGCTGTTTCACCCCATCATTTTTCCCTTTTTACTCTGTGTGGTAACATCCCTAGAGGAAATATCTAAACGGGTGTGGTGTTTTTGTCATACATTTGTCTATGGCAGCTTATCACTCTGTGTTCCAATTGGTCAAAGTGACGGATGAGACGGGAGCAGTTGTGAACGACAAAAAGAAAATCAAACATGCTAGACTTTCTGTCGGAACGTCATGAGGCGTCCCAGGCGTGGCGTCAGTTGTCGTCTTCTTTGACACACTACATGAGATGAAACGATGGATTCTTTCTTTTTACGCTTCACGCTGCTGCAGCTCTTTTAAAATCTTACTTGATTTTTATCATTTATAGTTTTAACACTCCATGACTTTATTTATCAGTTCTGTTTTATGTTCAGTCTATTTTAATATAGTATACTGCCCTTATTTTAAAGTGCTTTGTGCTGCATTTCTTGTATGAAGATATACAAGTATATAAATTAGGGTTATTATTATTATCCTCCATGGCAGAATTTACAACCAGAAGTTACGTAGCTCCTTAACACAAGGCAAAAAACAATCTGGACAATTACTTGAACTTACCAAAAAATCCTGCAGCAGGACAAGATAGTCAGCACGCCCAGATGCCCGCCCCTACCTACCGCCTGGCACACAATGCACCCCACACCGATGCCAGTCCCTGCAGGTGGCGGCTTCACAGGGTGGGGGCTCCATGTTATTCATTCGGGCTGAGCCCAGACGGGCCCTATGGTCCAAGGACCGGCCACCAGACACTCGCTGGTGAGCGCACAGAATCATTTCATAACTCAGATAGCTCACTTCAACAGGTCAGATAGTAAATTTCAGGTGGATGATGATGAAGAGGAGGAGGATGTGGACCACACACAGACAGAAAGAGATTGTGTGTTGTGTCGTTCGCGAACGAATAGTTCAAAAGAACGAATCTGTTGAGTGAACATACTGAACTGAATCACTTCCGGAACTGATTAGTTCATTTCTCAGTTCAGTTGAGCTCAGCAGCGAGCATGCAGGTCCAGGAGTGGAACTGCCGATTCGGTCCGTGCGAACAATGAATCGCGAGTCGCGAGGCAGCCAGGGTGCAGGGAGGGGAGGGACTGCCTACCGCGTGACGAATCACTCGGTGAACGAATTACTCAGTGAACGATGTAACCCGATCCCTGAGTGATTCAAATCATTTTTTCTCAGTGATACACTTTCATAGACACCGTTCCAAGCTAATCACACAATCACACACCTCCCCATTGTTTTAACAGACTTAGTTTCCAGATAAACAAACTTAAAACGTTAGGCTGGCCAGTAATTAGACTCACCAGTGCAGGGCAGACGCAGCAGCAGCTCAGCTGTGTATCAGTTCAGTGAGTCGGACTACGCAGTACACAGTCAGGGCTCCTCCCGCCAAGCACTGAACGATTCAGTGAACAAATCTTTTTAATGAACTGATTCTAGTGTTTCAGTAACATCTAAAGAACTGCTTTGCCCATCACTAGTGGAGACGGAGACAGAGGACAGCTCCGCCCCCTCGAGCAACTGCGGTGCTAAATGGAGGACACAGGGAGACAGACTGGTGACAGAGAAATAATTCCAGTGGAGCAAATCAGGAAATGTGTCTTTTGATTTGGTCTCATGTTGTGTTTTTGCAACACATAGCACAAACAAATGCATTGGACTCAGTAGGCCCGTTTCCACCGCACGACCTTTGGGGTAATTTTACGGGGCCGGGGCCGTTGGTGCGTGTCTCCACCACAGGAACCACCCCTGAAGGACAGAGTTCCGGAACTTTTATAGGGGCTAAACAAGTCCCTGCCTCGGAGTAGGTACTCAGAACGGCCCCGAGAAACTCCTGGCTGGGGCTTGGGGTTTACTTGGTGCTGATTGGATAGACTCAAGGCGGGATGTGACGTCAACAGAAAGCGTCAAAATAGCCGGCATTTTTAAAACTCAACAGACGAGGGTTAGCTCGTTCATATAGCTTTCGCCGCCATGTAAACGAAGAGACACGCCAGAAACACAGCAACCACCTCAGCTCCTTCCGTAAGGGATAATGTATAGTGAGCCGGTGACAGTTGAAATATAACTCCTGACAGGGGAATGGAACCCCGGAAGGGAGTTATTTTTCAACTGTCACCGACTCACTATAGAGGAAATCGCCTTGTTTACAAATACTTCCAGGTAGAAAACCAGCAGAGTTTAGCTACAGTACAGGCCAAAAGTTTGGACACACCTTCTCATTCAATGCGTTTTCTTTATTTTCATGACTATTTACATTGTAGATTCTCACTGAAGGCATCAAAACTATGAATGAACACATGTGGAGTTATGTACTTAACAAAAAAAGGTGAAATAACTGAAAACATGTTTTATATTCTAGTTTCTTCAAAATAGCCACCCTTTGCTCTGATTACTGCTTTGCACACTCTTGGCATTCTCTCCATAGGCTTGAAGAGGTACTCACCTGAAATGGTTTTCCAACAGTCTTGAAGGAGTTCCCCGAGGTGTTTAGCACTTGTTGGCCCCTTCTCTTCTGCTTGTTGCCTCTCCTTAGCAGTGGTTTCCTAGCAGCTATTTGACCATGAAGGCCTGATTCGCGCAGTCTCCTCTTAACAGTTGTTCTAGAGTTGTTCTGCCAGAACTCTGTGTGGCATTCATCTGGTCTCTGATCTGAGCTGCTGTTAACTTGCGATTTCTGAGGCTGGTGACTCGGATGAACTTATCCTCAGAAGCAGAGGTGACTCTTGGTCTTCCTTTCCTGGGTCGGTCCTCATGTGTGCCAGTTTCGTTGTAGCGCTTGATGGTTTTTGCGACTCCACTTGGGGACACATTTAAAGTTTTTGCAACTTTCCGGACTGACTGACCTTCATTTCTTAAAGTAATGATGGCCACTCGTTTTTCTTTAGTTAGCTGATTGGTTCTTGCCATAATATGAATTTTAACAGTTGTCCAATAGGGCTGTCAGCTGTGTATTAACCTGACTTCTGCACAACACAACTGATGGTCCCAACCCCATTGATAAAGCAAGAAATTCCACTAATTAACCCTGATAAGGCACACCTGTGAAGTGGAAACCATTTCAGGTGACTACCTCTTGAAGCTCATGGAGAGAATGCCAAGAGTGTGCAAAGCAGTAATCAGAGCAAAGGGTGGCTATTTTGAAGAAACTAGAATATAAAACATGTTTTCAGTTATTTCACCTTTTTTTGTTAAGTACATAACTCCACATGTGTTCATTCATAGTTTTGATGCCTTCAGTGAGAATCTACAATGTAAATAGTCATGAAAATAAAGAAAACGCATTGAATGAGAAGGTGTGTCCAAACTTTTGGCCTGTACTGTATATCACATTTTTCACGTCACTATATCACCGTTTAGACTAATCTGATGTTTGTAAAGTCTATAAACACAATGATTGAACAAACATTACTATTTCTGTGTGCACGTTTTGTAATTAATAACATGGTTATCGTAGATTAGCTGGGCTAACCGTTAGCTGTTAGCGGTGTCTGTAATAACTCATTAACTCAATAAACGGTCCGTGAAAAAAATATTTTTTCCAGTGGATATCTTAGTTACATTATGATTGAGCTAGCAAAGCAGTTTTGTGTTGCGATGTGTGGTGTTTATTCAGTTTTGGGAAATCACGATGTCTAGAAAGCATCAGTGGCTGCAGCTGACAGGGACAGCTAACAGCAGCAGCAAAGCTAACATCAGGACGTCATCTGTTAAAAGCCTCCCGTTGTCGGATACGACATGAAACTACTCCAGTTAGCTCAATCATGTTGTAACTAAGACATCCGCTGGAAAAAATATTTTTTTCACGGACCGTTTATTGAGTTAGAGTCATTACAGACACCGCTAACGGGGCTAACAGCTAACGGTTAGCCCCAGTAATCTACGATAACCATGTTATTAATTTCAGAACGTGATAGTAATGTTTGTTCAATCATTGTGTTTACAGACTTTACCAACATCAGATTAGTCTAATCGGTGATAGTGACATGAAAAATGTGAGATATTCATATATATGTAAACTCTGCTGGTTTTCTACCCGGAAGTATTTGTAAACAACAAGGTGATTCCCTCCAAAGGGACACTAACAACTCAAAGTACACATCAAATAAAATTTCCTATTACCTACAGACACTGCTAATGGCTAATGGCTAACGGCTAACGGCGTCCCTACGCCCCTATGTCGCCCGGTCAAAATGGTCGCACAACGATTACGTCACATTCAGAGCCCAGTAACTTTACAGGAACCTCCCTCCTACTCCGATCTCTCTCAGTGGAGACACGGCAGTTGAGAGGGCCGAGCGAGAGGATGTTCCTGTAGTAGTTCCTGCCCTAAATAGTACCAGGAACTTCTTCAGTGGAAACGAGCCTAGTGTGCAAGGTTTCTGTGCATTATGTGTTTTTTTTGGATGACAGATTTAAAAAAACACATACGAAAAAACAGACTCACTGTGCAAAGACCTTTAGTCTGGCCCCTTCCCTGGGGCCACTTTGCCTTGGGAGACCCTACCAGGGGGTATTAGCCCTGTACAATACAACTCCCAGGATCACAGGGACACACAAACCCCTCCACCACATTAAGGTGGCAATTCTTGGAGGGGACCCAAGAATCGCCCCTTTTGCCACTTTTGCTTTTCATCTCTTCCCCCAGGAGGAGCTGGAAAGCGTTGCTGGGGAGAAGGATGTCTGGAATGCTTTGCTTGGCCTGCTGCCATCCTGCTGATGGATGGATGGATACTAAAAAAATTACATGAAGTAGTAAAAACAAAATTATTTTTATTCTATCCCATTTTTGTTTAAAAAAAATACACTATCTCCATTGCAATGAATCATGCCTGTTTCTGTCATGACCCTGTACTTGTCACTAGTTTCCCTGTGTTTTTGCTTATGCTCTGTTTCTCGTCCCCCTGTCTGTCTCTCTGTAGGTGTTTTTCAAGGTCAAGAAAGAGTTCTCAAATGGCCAAATTTCAAGAAGGCTACTATGAGGTGCTGTTTGTAAAGTGGCTCATGCTGAAAATAACATCAACATTTTGCCACATTTAGCTTCAAACAATGTTTAAAAAAGTGTTTTTTCTAATGTCACCTTTTACCACATTTACAGCAATATTTGTTAACTTAGAAATATATTAAATAGTTAAATCTAAATATTAAATGTGGCACCTAAATGTTAAATCTAAAATATTAAATCAAAAATATTAAATCTAAATCTAAATCAAAATATTAAATCTAAATCTAAATCTAAATGTTAAATCTAAATGCTAAATATAAATATAAATATAAATATAAATATAAATGTTAAATCTAAATCTAAATGCTAAATCTAAATCTAAATGTTAAATGTTAAATCTAAGTGTTCTGGGTGAAACTAAATATTTAGCTAATATGCAAATTCACACTGCTGGTCACCGGAAGTACCAAAATGAAAGCTCGAGATGGTCAGACTGTGTTTATAGAATCAAATAATGAATTAAAACCAACTTATTGGGGGAAATGGACACTTGAACATACATTAGCATGATAATAACTACCTAAAATAACAAGAAACATGTTTGGAGAAATTTTATTTGATGTGTACTTTGAGTTGTTAGGGTCCCTTCGGAGGGAATCACCTTGTTGTTTACAAATACTTCCGGGTAGAAAACCAGCAGAGTTTAGCTACATATATATATGAATATCTCACATTTTTCATGTCACTATATCACTGTTTAGACTAATATGATGTCTGTAAACACAATGATTGAACAAACATTACTATCACGTTCTGAAATTAATTAACATGGTTATTGTAGATTAGTGGGGCTAACCGTTAGCTGTTAGCCCCATTAGCGGTGTCTGTAATGACTCTAACTCTAAACGGTCCGTGAAAAAAATTTTTTTTTTTCCAGCGGATGTCTTAGTTACAACATGATTGAGCTAACTGAAGTAGTTTCATGTCGTATCCGACAACGGGAGGCTTTTAACAGATGACATCCTGATGTTAGCTTTGCTGCTGCTGCTGCTGCTGCTGCTGCTGCGGCCACTGATGCTTTCTAGACATCGTGATTTCCCAAAACTGAATAAACACCACACATCGCAACACAAAACTGCTTTGCTAGCTCAATCATAATGTAACTAAGATATCCACTGGAAAAAATATTTTTTTCACGGACCGTTTAAGAGTTAATGAGTCATTACAGACACCGCTAACGGGGCTAACAGCTAACGGTTGTTAGCTTAGCTTAGGTTGTTAGTCCCTCCGAAGGGACGCTAACAACTCAAAGTACACGTCAAATAAAATTTCTCCAAACATGTTTCTTGTTATTTTAGGTAGTTATTATCACACTAATGTATGTTCAAGTGTCCATTTCCCCCGATAAGTTGGTTTTAATTCGTTATTTGATTCTATAAACACAGTCTGACCATCTCAAGCTTTTATTTTGGTACTTCAGGTGGCCAGCAGTGTGAATCTGCATATTAGCTAAATATTTAGTTTCACCCAGAACATTTAGATTTAACATTTAACATTTAGATTTAAATTCAGCATTTAGATTTAACATTTAGATTTAGATTTAGATTTAATATTTAGATTTCTATTTAGCATTTAGATTTAACATTTAGATTTAGATTTAGCATTTAGATTTAGATTTAGCATTTAGATTTAACATTTAGATTTAGATTTAGATTTAATATTTTGATTTAACATTTAGATTTAGATTTAATGTTTAGATTTAACATTTAGGTGCCACATTTAATATTTAGGTTTAACTATTTAATATAACAAATATTGCTGTAAATGTGGTAAAAGGTGACGTTAAAAAATTCACAACACTTTTTTAAACATTGTTTGAAGCTAAATGTAGCAAAATGTTGATGTTATTTTCAGCGTGAAAATGCCTCAAAAATGGTTTGATCCACCCCATCCCTCCCACCTTTCCCTGACTCGGGCTCTGAGCGCTCTATCTGCACAGAGCAATGTGCTGCCTTCCAAAGTTGGTGATATGCAGTAGTGGTCTAAGTACCTGGCTTAAACCAGGATATGTGGCACATTTCTTAACTTCTACCACTCAATACCAACACATTATTATCATTACCAGTCCTCATTTTTGCTGCATTTAATCGTAGGTCACTGTTTATGTTGTTAGGTAGGAGTTAGCTGACGTTTTTTTTCTAGCTAGGAAACGTTACAGGTGGTCAGTGCCACTGTCCTCTGTTTGAATTGGAATGAGAGAAGCTAGCTGTTGTGTCATGTGCATGTGTTAATATTAACGCCAGGGTGCTACTGACTAGCTAACTGACTGGATGCCCATTAACATTATAAGTCCTATTGTGTGTGTGTGTGTGTGCGTGTGTGTGCACATACATTGTACCATAGGCAGGGTTGCCTCTCTTTTATTATTTTATTATTATTATTTTGTAGATTTCAAGCACTTTTCTTTTTTGAAGTGTATTTTTATTTATGTATTTGTATTATATAATACAGACAAGAAGGAAAAAGGCAGAGACAAACATTCAAAAAGTCAATTACTGTTAATGTGTTAATGTTACATGTTGTGCATTGCATTTCAAATAAAAGTCCAAAAAATAATTCCAAGGTCCATTTTTGTATTTTTGGTACTCACTATAGGGGGCTGGTTTACTCCAGAAACATACATACTGTTTATGTGTATGTTGAGGAGCTGCTGTTACGATATGTTTCTTTTATCATTCCAATCCATTCCTCTTTTGCTGTGGCTCAGCATTTAAATAACCTTTATCAGATTTGATGGTTTAGTCACAGACTTTCCCAAAAAGTGTTGTGCTTTTCTTTCACAAATGTGGGAATGAAATTGCGTTAAAATGTACAAAACAGTGAAATTTATCTTGCCTGGCTGGGCAGCTCTCTGGGTCCTCAGCACCCCTAAACCTCTGATCCTAGAATCGCCCCTGAGTTATATTATTATTCATATAATAACATAACAATATACTATTTATCGTGTTATACGGTGAAATGTTTCACCTTATAACGTGATGACTTATATTGTTTGAACGACTGCGCCTTTGCCCCCAAATTCCACCAGATGCGTGTGGGCTGCATCGTGCTTCCACCGGCTGCAGCTGTGCTGCGTTCCGGCTCCATCACAGCTGCGGCGCTCCGGAGCCCTCCGCAACAGATACGCAGGACTTCTATTTTTGCCGGACGCTAGAGCAAAAGCGCAGCAATTCAGGAGGTCATCCCTATGTTTCCAGGGTTCTATGTTTCCCGGGTTCTATGTTCCCCACTTAACCCTGCAAAAAAGCTTCTATGTTCCCTGCTTATACAAAAAGGGTTCTATGTTTCCCGCTTATACAAAAAGGGTTCTATGTTTCCCGCTTATCCAAAAGGGTTCTATGTTACCCGCTTATACAAAAAGGGTTCTATGTTTCCCGCTTATACAAAAAGGGTTCTATGTTTCCCGCTTATACAAAAAAGCTTCTATGTTCCCCGCTTATACAAAAAGGGTTCTATGTTTCCCGCTTATACAAAAAGGGTTCTATGTTACCCGCTTATACAAAAAGGGTTCTATGTTTCCCGCTTATACAAAAAGGGTTCTATGTTTCCCGCTTATACAAAAAGGGTTCTATGTTTCCTGCTTGGTTGAGCGGGCAACATAGAACCCGGGAAACATAGAATCTTTTTTGTGTAAGCGGGGAACATAGAACCTTTTTTGCAGGGTTAAGTGGGGAACATAGAACCCGGGAAACATAGAACCCTGGAAACATAGATACGCTCCCCAATTCAGCATGGAGCAGATCATGCGGGGCAGGAAGTCGTGCACAGAAACAAAATAAAACATCCGGTTAATTTTCAAAATAAAATACAGTGTTCACGGCGGATCATATTTCCCTGCACTACACCTTGAAAACGTCATAATGGGCGGAGGCAGGCCCGAAGTCAATAGGTCAGAGGTTTTCAGACGTCATTTCACCCCGTTGACACCACGGACGAGGAGATGTCAGTCATGGAGGTGCACCGAGATGTCTTCCTACTACTCCTCTGGTTTTGTGGTTCTTGTTATATTGCGCGATTATGTGTGAATTTGCAAGATCTCGTGGGTCCTCGTGGGTCCTCGTGACTCCCGCCGTCCGGCAGAGCTGCAGCGCTCCGCACAGCAAAGGCAGCCGGTGGGTGTTGACGGACGGCGGAGCACGCAGTGGATAACCAGCGCAGCCGTTCTGCAACGGACACGCATCCAGTGGAATTCCGGCATTACAATCCTCAACACAGCAACATGTGAAGTGGGCTGAACCCGAACCAAATTTTTTTGATTTTTTTCAGCAGTGTGATTTGCTTATTTCATTTTGGTTAGTGGAATTATTAATCAGACTCTTCCACGTCCACGCCAGCCACCAACACCTGTGTTGAATCGATGCCGTAGGCTCCACGTCGACGTAGAGCCTATGCCGTAGCCTGACGTGCACCTCCCCAGAACTGTAACTACGCGTCGCCATGATGCAGACCTCCTGTCTGTCGCTGTATACTGACACCATTTCCCTCAGTGGAAAGGGAGCTTGTATTTACTTTTAGTTCACAGATAAAAAACAATAAATTGTTAAGACAGTAAAGCCTCCACTAAAATAGCATTTTAAGTTGTGTGTGATTTATCCTTCAGGGATTTATACTTAGGGGTTTATCTAGGTTTCATATGAGAAGAGGAAATCTCCGCTTGGCGCTAGGCTAAGTTATACGATGTTAAATGCCATAGGCTTGTGCTGATAATGTTAGCATGTTGTATTTGTTTGAAAAACATGTAGTGTGAAAGTTGTTTTGTCAGTGAACCTTGTGAGTTGTAATGGAGCCAAATTGTGTGCCGTTACCTTTGTTAAATTGTTACTGTTGTCCTTGGTTTTATATGAGAAGAGGAAAAGACTGCTGGCCGCTAGGCTGATCAATACAATGTAAAATACCATAGGCTTGTGCTAATAACATTAGCATGTTGTATTTGTTTAAAAACATGTTTAGTACATGACATTTGTTCTGTCAGTGAACTTTGTGAATTGTAATGGAGCCAAATTGTGTGCCGTACCTTTGTTAAATATTGCCGTTGTCCCTGGTTTTATATGAGAAGAGGAAAAGATCACTAGCTGCTAGGCTAATTTATACAATGTAAAATGCCATAGACTTGTTCTAATAACGTTAGCATGTTGTATTTGTGGGGAAAAGTGTTTGTCTGTGAATGCTGGGAGTTGTGAAGCTGATTTGAGTACTTGTGTTTAAAGTCATCCCTATTAAGCCATGTTTAATGTGTGTTTAATGTGTGTTTTTAATCAAATAAATTTTACAGCACTTCACAGAAACCTCTGCCACTGACTTGTGTTTTGGAGGTGTAACTGCAGAGTGACACGGACACACCACCACAGAAGTAGAAATATTCACAACGGCATAGGCGAAGTGCATATATAGGGTCTACGCACAACCATAAATCCCCTTTTAGCGCTCGATCTCTGCTGTAAATCACGTTATTTTAAAAATCTCATTACTTGGCAGTGGACACATTGGAAAGTGTAAATTATGAGGTTTTTGTCTTTTTTTTTTTTCACACTTGGATGATAAAAACTCGTGGAGACATAATTCCAAATAAATGACATATCTATCAAAATCCTGCTGAGCTCCGCTGGCGCAGGTTTCATTGAAGAGGCCTCGCCTTCACCTCCAGCAAATTGTGTGCAAAGCATGTGGGAGTTTTTACCAGCTGAGGATCGACATGTGGATCCTTCTGAAAGACGGACTCAGTCCTTGGTGAAATCAGGAAGGATCCTTGACATTGGAACAGTCCTTCAGCGGGGGTTGCTGACGTAGCATCCTTCAAAGTTGGTCATTTGAGGATCCTTCCAGAACCATACAGTAATCAACCCTGCAGTATAAAACACCGGCTCTCCTCTTCAGTCCTTGCCAGATCGTTGTGTCTACCACTGTGGTACAGTCATGCTTCAGGCCTCAGTTGAATTGTGAATTCAGCTTAGATTTTCCTGGTGTATTTTTTCATGAATACTTACCTTGTGTTTTCCTCCATCATAGGATCACCGCCTACCTATCTGCCGGCCAGTTTGACCTTCTGCCACGCTCCCAGTCACCCACACCCCTCCAACCTTGTTTTGTTTCCCTGCCATCAGCTTCCATCCCCTGTATTTTTCCTTATGACCACATTCATTATCCTGGCAAAAAAACCCTCAGTTTTTACCACTCTCTTTCTGAGTCTGTGTTCTGCCTTTGGGTTCACCTTGGTGATTGTAACAGTTTTGTTTTACTGTCCTGCCAACCTAATTGTTTGTTTTTCCCGTGCCACCCAGAAACAGTTTCTCCGTCCATCATCCACCATCTGCCCGATTCCATGTGAACACAGCATGCACACACACATAGGCTATATACAGTTTGGCAATAAAAGAGGTAAATAAAGAGGAATCTTTTTTTGTTTTCCAGGTGTTTTTATGTGAACGTGGATCGTGGAACGTCTGCATGTTCCACTTTATCCTAGGTGTGACCTGCAGTGTGGGTCTCACACTTCTCTGGTCTTGACTGGAACACACACACACACACACACACACACACACACACACACACACACTACCACACACATTCTGGTCTGTGGGTATTTCTCAAAGTCAAGGATCCTCCAAAGGCAAGAGACACATTGGAACAGGCTAACAAGTGTCCCCAGGTGATCGTCTTTAACCCTTAGCAGACTGAGGGTGTTTTGGGGTACTGTGATAATTTGGCCACTCTCTAATGTTGTACAATTTTAAACAAATGGAGCAGTTTTCTCAGAGTCACGTGACTTTTAGGGTGAATACATTTCTGGATCATATTTAAGAGTAAGGAGAGTATTGAAGTAAAGACAGCAGCTGAAAAAAGTTCAGTCATTTACAGTATATACACAGACTCATAAACAGAATCACTTTGTCATTTGAAAGTGGTCCATATTTTATGTGTACTACAGTAATATGAATAGCAGACCTGATCTGATGAGCCACGCTGCTCTGAAACAGCTGACTGCACTAACTGTACATGTTACTGCCGCGTAATCCTCCCAAATATGTTCACCTAAAAACAAACAAGTTTTTTTCTAATGTGATTTCTGTGGCCATTCTCACCACAATTCCCCCTAAAAAATGCACAAATTGAAACCAAAAGAATGAGAACAATTATCATGTTGTTATCATGTGAATAGTGAGGGGCTGGACACTTAGCGCTCCATCTCTGCTGTAAATGATTAATTTACAAACTTATATGTTTAATCTAAATCACGTTATTTTAAAAATCTAATTCTTCATACATTATGAGGTGTAAATTATGAGGTGTCATGCTTGTATTATAAAAACTCCTGGAGACATTAATCCAAATAACTGACATATCTATCTAAATCCTGCCAAGCTCCACTAGGGCAGGTTTCATTGAAGAAGCCCTTCATTTCCAGCATATTGTGTGCAAAGCATTGTGGGGATTTAATACCTGCTGATGATCCACACACGCATCCTTAAAATTTCTCTGAAAGAAGGACTCAGTCCTCTGTGAAATTTGGAAGGATCGTTGACATTGGAACAGTCCTTTGGTGGGGGTTGATGACGTAGCATCCTTCAAATTTGGTCGTTTGAAGATTAGTACTGCTTCAATTGGTCACTCACAGGAAAAACAATATTCAGATCTATTGAATCTCTCTATAAAAAAACTCTAAAATTTTTTGATAGAAAACCACTCTCCTACCATCACTGCGACATCTTAGTACGCCACAATCTTCTAAGCTTCGACAGTTTCACCACTTTTAAACTTGCATGTTCTGATCTTGAATGGACTTGAAGACGTAATTGTCAGAGAAATGGTTATGAATGGGGTGGTGATGAATGGGGGAGTGCAGATTTGCAGATGAATGAACGGGATGGAGATGATGTCATCTGAGGGTCGGACTGGGTGAGGTGTAGATGTGGGCGGAGAGACTCAGTGTGGGGGCTCCGTCTCGTGTTCTGATGAGCCCGTGCTGTTAGGAAGCCCCCCAGTCGATGCCTAGAATGAGATGAGGAGAGGTACACAGCAGATTGACAAGAGAGAGGAACAGAAGGGGAGGGAGGGTGGGTTCGAGAGATCTGACAGGCCTGTGGTAGAGCTGTGCTGGTATATATATGTTAGGCAGGTGATTAGAGGAGTGGTTGAGGCGTGGTTCTGCTCCTGAACCTAAGTTAAACAATTAACTCCATTTCACTAGCAAGGACCAGGCCACAACGATATGCAGGTTAAAGATTTAATAAAGATGTGATTGTCAGAGAAATGGTTATGAATGGGGTGGTGATGAATGGGGGAGTGCAGATTTGCAGATGAATGAACGGGATGGAGATGACGCCATCTGAGGGTCGGACTGGGTGAGGTGTAGATGTGGGCGGTGACACTCAGTGTGGGGGTTCCGTCTCGTTTTCTGATGAGCCCGTGCTGTTAGAAAGCCCCCAAAAGAGTCTGGTTAAGTGAGGCTTAGTCTGTCGTGTGACGGAGATCATTGAGGTTATTGTGGATGTAGGTTTGATATGCTTGTGAAGACCAGCAGCCGAGGACCTGTACGACTTGGTCTGAAATTCCTGATCTGGCGGCTGAGGAGGCAGCGCCGATGCGTAATGAATGGCAAGAGTAGTGATCTGATGAAATTCTGTGAGATTTGCCAGATGAGGATTTAATTGAATATGGTCTCTGAAAACGGTGGGATTGGTGTGGGATGGACATCCGAGTCTGGAGCCAAGCATCTGAATTTCTGGAAGGAGAAACGGGAGAGTGAGTCAGCGATGGCGTTGTGGTGACCGGGAATGTGAAACGCACGGAGGATGAATTGATGCTGAGCGGAGATGAGAGTGAGTCTGCGGGTGAATACCATGATGGCTGGGGAATGGGAACGGCCTTTATTGATTATATCTACTACTGCTGTGTTGTCATTGTGAATACTGATGCATTTTTTAGACCATTCGTGCCCCCAAATTAGAGTGGCGATGATCACAGGATACAGCTCGTACAGAGCAGACGAGGGAGAGCGTGACTCTGCGTCAAGGGACTCGAACTCGGAGGGCCAAGCGGCAGCAAACCACCTCTCCCCGTAATACCCACCGAAACCTACAGAGGGAGCCGCGTCCGTGTAGAGTTGAATGTCCTTGGGATGAGTGATGAAGTCATCGTAGAAGAATGAGATGCCGTTCCAGGATGACAGAAATTGCTGCCACATGCGCATTTCCATTTTACAAGTGTCGTCCAGAACCACGTGGTCGTGGAGAGAGGGAATGGATCAGTGGCGGCTGCTGGTCTTTCAAGGAGGGGAAGCTCATTTTCAGTCTACATCATAAAATGTGTCTGTTTATTTATACGTAAATTCTACTCTCTGGGGCTGCTGCGCAGGGCTAGTGCGACCGCCTGTGAGTGCTTTGGGACAGTGGAGCGGCTCACAGCAGCACCCGCTGCTCGATGGGGACAGTAACTGCAGAGCGACAGAAGTCAGAGTCTCCAAACATGAGTACAGTCTCCAATAACACCAGAAAAACATGCTAGATTTGTCGCTAGTCGTTTTTAACAAAGAAAAAGTCACTAAGAGGATTGGAAAAGTCTCCAGATCAACTCGGAACAACGGAATGAAACTTGAAAAATGCTCCGGTGGTGGTTTATATTTCAAGATCGCTGATTCGCTCATTTCGCTGTCAATCAAAAAGGGATTCAGCCTCAGACAAATCATCCAATCATCATGCAGAAGCCCAGCGTCCAGGCCAGCCGAGGCCAGCCCACTGCCCCATAGACCCCCCGAGACGCTGAGCATCCGATGGGCGGGACAAAACCGAGCATTTATCCAATGACTGTCTAGTTTCGCTGCAGTGGAACAACCCACTCTATGCTTCCCCAGTGAAGTCTTTGGACGCTGAGCTTCCACTGTTTAATGCACTGTGACGCTATGGGAATGAATGAGAAGAAAGTCGCGTCAGTGACCTGTGATAAGTAGCTGATTCTGAACAAAAGTTGAATGCATTCTAGCACATATTTAGTCAATGAAATGTAAACACAACAGTACATATTTGACCACTTATTTTTTGACATTTTAGGGTAAGCTGAGCTTCCCTTGCAGTCTTAGAGCAATCGCCACTGGAATGGATGCAGCTTTGGTCAGCAGTTGAGAAAGAAAAGATTTTGCCTGTGGAATTATGCGGATGGCATAATTGAGGTGCCCGAGGAGAGCGAGCAGCTGGCATTTGGTGCACCTGTCTGTCAGGAGATAATTAGACAAGAGCAGCAAGATGCGCTGCACTTTCTCCAAGGGCAGTGAAGCCTGGAATGCCAGTGAGTTCAGAGTGATGCCCAGAAACTTGATGGACGTGCCAGGTCCTGAAGTTTTCTCTTCGGACAGAGGGACGCCGAGGTCGGAAAATGCGGACGTAAGTGTAGTGAGACCGTGGCAAGGAGGTGAGGATGGAGGAGTCACGACAAGAAAATCGTCAAGGAGATGAAGCATGTAGGGGAGCCTGTAATTGTTGGAGAGGATCCAGCATAGAGCCTCAGACAGAGTCAAAGATTTTGGGACTGCTCTTGCAATTTTGGGACTGCTCTTGCAGCCGAAAGTGAGGCGCACGGAGAAGTAGTAAGCCCCCTTCCAGCAGACACCAAAATAACACCAGAAGGCAGGGTGAATGGGCAAGACCTTGAATGCGCTGGTGATATCAGCCTTAGACAGCCATGCCCCATGTCCCGCCAGACGGATCAGTGCCATGGCGTGGTCAATGGTGGCGTACTGCATGGAGAAATCCGGGCTAGGAATAAGGCTGTTGATGCTCGGGATGTCGGAGCCGTGTGGGGAAGACAGGTCAACGATCAGCCTCTTTTTCCCCGAGTATTTGCGTGTGGCGACACCAATGGGACTAATACGGAATACAGAGAAAGGAGGATGATCGAAAGGGCTTATCATAAATCCCTCAGTGACCTCTTTTGCCAGTAACGTGTCGACAGTGTCAGGCTCAGTGAGAGCGGATTGAAGATTGTGACACGTGTGGGAAGAATCGGGAAGCACCTCCATGCCCGGATGAAAACCATGAGTGAAGCCAGAGATGAGAAAATCGACAAACTGCTTATCAGGGTGATCACTGACAGCAGCAGTGAGTGCACGTACCTTGATGGGCATGCCGAGGTGACGTTCTAGTCATGCTGCTGTGTTGGTGGGATTGTGGGGGCAGGTGGTCCTGGCGTGAGCGCCCCTGCAGAAGGAGCAGACGTGCAGGAGGCGGCAGCCGGACGAGTTGCAACCCCACTGATTGAAATTATTGCACACCATCCTGCCGCCCTGATAGAGGATCGGCCGTCCTCGCTTGTTGACACCCTTTGACACCGGCATGGTGACAGTGGGACGTGCGTCCTTGGCTCTGGGGATGACAGGAGGAGGAGGTGCAGCGGAAGACAGACGGTCGAAGATTGGGGCATTGCGTGGAGTGGTGGGGCGGGAGTGCGGTGGAGGAGCCATGATAGTGCATGCAGAGGCCGGATGAGAAGGGGTGCCGCATAAGTCGCAGGAGAGGGAGGAACGAGCTGCGAAAATGCGGCAGTATATTTCAGAATCGAGGACCCCCAGTACGTCCCCTGATTTAGCTGCTGCAACCGGCCGGCTGCTTGTGCAACAAAGTGGACATGGTAGATATAAAATCCCGCCCCCCCGAAACGCAAAGCCATGTCCAACACGATGAACAGATAGTCGTCCAGCTCTGATCGTCAGTAAGGATAAGCAGAACAGATGACGTCGCGAAAGAGGGAGAAAGCTAGAGCAAACTCAACAGGAGTTAAGTCTTTAGACCTGGCTGGCAATGACTACTCTAATAGAACTGGACCGAGGACAGTCTGCAGCTCCCTGGGTTGACTACCGTCAAAAAAGGATGGCTGAATGAGCTGGGCTAGGTCTACATAATTACCGGACAATATTTGCTGGCGCAGTGAGTGCGAGACGCGTGAGGGGCGGTGGATGGCAGAGGCCGGCAGAGCCGGTGGTGTGGCTGTGGCCAGAGTGTAGACGGCAGCAGAGGAAAAAACATTAGGGTGTTGGGGAAGGGAGGGGGTGGGGAGGGATAGGGAAGGGGTAAGGAGAGACACGTAGGAAAGAGAGTGGAAGGCAGTGAAACACCTGCCGGAGGAGCCCCTTGTACTGCAGGACGGGGCTCCTGGGCTGCGATGCCAGCCAGAACAGGATAGTTGGAATGAAGGGTAGAGGAAAGGGATGTGGGGATGGAGGATGTGTGTGCACGGGGTGAGAGTGGAGGCCTGCGAGACAGGGAGGAGAAGAAGGCAGATATAGCGTGTGACATATCTGCATCAGAGGGAGCAGGCACAAGGGGTGATACGACCTGACCCCTGGCTGGGGGAATGAATGAGAGAGGCTGCTCCAGCTGGAGTGGTGGAGGCACCGTGACGTCACAGACGGTGACGCTGGCGGGAGTAAGCCCCGGAAGGGAACCCGGAAGTGTGGCCAGCTTGGGAGAAGGAGCTGTGGTCTCGGGGGCCCGGACAGCGGCTGAATAGAGCTGGAACAGCCTGGACTTATTGTCGCTGCGGTGGAAGGGGATGTTTTTTGCCCTCAGGAACCGCTGGAGCCGGGCGATGGTCCAATCTCTTATGTCGGGCTCTTGTTGTGGACGTGGAGATGGTGGAGATGGCTGAGTGGAGCACGACGGAGCGCTGCGGGAGCAGCGAGGTCGAGTAGTCGCTGCACCGCTGCGGGAAGGAGGAGGAGGAGAAGACCGCCGCTGGCTCCCACGGTTGTGGACGCGGCATCGATTTCCCACCCGCAAGGATGGAGGAGAGGAGGCCTGAGACCCACTAGGAGTCGGGGCGATCTCGTTGATGGAGCCCAACGGAGAACCACGGCGAGGCCAAGGGACCACAGAGCGCAGCCGGCTCCCCTGGGAGTGTCAGCTACCGGCAGACTGCTGAGACGGAGTCAGAGGATCACCTGGCTCAAACAGGGAGTCGTACAAGTCGTCGGAGTTGGACCCGGACAGGTTGACTTGCAGCACATGATCCATCTTTGGTGAGTATACGAAAAAACACACTTGCTGAGATATGTAGGGTCGCCAATGTTCAAGAGATCTGATAGGCCTGTGGTAGAGCTGTGCTGGTATATATACGTTAGTCAGGTGATTAGAGGAGAGGTTGAGGCGTGGTCCTGCTCCTGAACCTAAGTTAAACAATTAACTCCATGTAATACCAGCTCTAAAGCAATCTCAAGAGGAGACTGTGAAATTCCATTTAGACGCACTTCCTTTTCACAAACTGTTCTGTCAGTCAGGGGCAGTAAAACCTGGAATAGTCTGCCAGTCTCAATAAGGAAATGCTCTACCTTTTCTATTTTTAAAAGGCACTTAAAAGACTGGCTCAAGTCCAATCAGATCTGTAACCACTGTTAATTTAATTTAATGTATAAATTGCTCTGTGGTCATGTGCAATGATATGGGCACACTAGCACTTTAGTATGACTATTGCAGCACTGAAAAAAGAAATATATATATATATATATATATATATATATATACACGCACACACACACACACGCACACACACATATATATATATACATATATATATATATATATATATATATATATATATATACATATATTCTTTCTTTAACTCATTTTTCAATCCATCTCAGCACAACTCCAACAAAAATTCTGTACAGGTCTTTGCATTGTTGCAACCTCATTTTCCATACACACCCCCGACAGACTCCTCCTCCCTAATTTAATGTAACTTTAATCTAACTCATTTTATTACACCAACAGCTATTAATGTTTATATGAGCACTGCAGCACTTTATAACCTTACTCATTCATATCAATTTTTTCTATACAGCATAACAAGAATCATGAACAGGACTTTGCATTGCTGCAGTCTCATCTTCCATCTACACATTACTTACAGTCCCCTACTCAAACTCCTTTTTGCACTGTATTTTATTGCACAGAATGTTTTGGTCTTGTCTTGTACTGTATATGCTTTTGACATTGTTGATGGATTGACCTGGGGTCATGTGCAATAGGGTTTATGTGCAATATTATGATATCCCTGGTCACCTCTGTTGTTATCATGGGCTACACTTGATGTATTTTCGAATGTATATTGTGCACCTCTTGTGTCTTCTGTATTGTGTCTACGTGGTTGCTATGAATTTTAACTCTGTCTTTTGTCACTGCTGCTCACTACATTTTTACATCAACTTGCCTGTAGGAATAACAGATGGAAATTAGCCGAAGGCTACAATCTGGCGTATTTACATATACTCATGTATTTGTTCATTAATATGCATGTCCCTATTTCTAAATTAAAAAAAAAAAAATTCTTTGACTTTGAGAAACACCCTGTGTTCCTGTTTATTGAGTTTCCTCAGCAGCTACCTCACTTCCTTCCTGTCAACCTCCATTTCCTGAGCAGCCGCTTGGTTCATACTGGCCAGACACACACACACACACACACACACACACTGCTCTTTATAAATGACCACAGTGTTTCCTCGCGCGTGCGCGCGCACACACACACACACACACACACAATTAAGGTGTTCACAGGTACCAGCTCTGATCCAACAGACTTCTTAAAGCGAAAAACACTCACTGTGATATAACATATATAAATATACAGTATATTCCCTGTACAGTAAATATGGAGCTACAGATGGTTAGCTTAGCTTAGCATAAAGACCAGAAACTGGGGAAAAGGTTCTGCTCTGTTGGAATGTAACAAAATCCACCTCCACCTAGTTTTAAAGAAAAAAAACAAAAGGGAAGATATCTTTCATCTTACAAAATATTAGGTCCATCTTAAACAAAAAGAATTCACTTCTTGTGCAAACAAGATCATATCTCATGCACACAAGATAAAAAAATACTTTTCATGACTTTGCTCGCCCCGATAATACTTGTGACATCACTTCATGCTGTTGTTTCATTACACTGCGTTAGATTGCATAGATTTTAATAGAAATTATAATATTTGCTCAAGTTTTGTTCTGATACAAAGTTATTAAAAAACAGTTCGAAATGTTTAACACTTAATAAAGACAGAGGGAGCAGCAACACCCAGTGACATCGAAGCTCCACCTGACGACAGGAGGCAGCTTCATATTAAATATCTGACCCAGAACAGGGAGATAGGATCCAGGCGTTTTCAGTTTCACCTGGTCAGACTCCGGTCATACCTGCAGGGAGCAGAGATGACATCATCAAGTTCATTTCAGCATAAAAAGATTTTTTTTCTCTTAAAAATCAAAGTTAGAAATTAACCATATTAACGAACCTCTGAGCAGGTTGAATATATCTTGATAAAATGACAGTCTTTGACATTTTCTTCAATATGTTCCTTTCATCAGACTACAAACCAAACAAAACATTCCAATAATTCTTTTTAACAGCTGGATCTTTTCATCAAACTCCAGTTTTCTTAACCCATTTAATCCCATCAGTTACAATGATGATAGCAAAAAAAAAAAAAAGAAAAAAAAAGTTTTCAGTTATAAGGCTCTAAAAATGTTACCAAATGATGCATCAATGCATTTCCAGCGAATATTGAAACAATAAAGGGTCTATCTGAAATATGTGCAGTGTCACATGTTTAGTGTAAACTGTCACATGACCAGAGCTGTTTACTTCCTGGTTGTACCATGAGACCTGGATGGCTGCATCAAAGCTCCCAAACAAAAGGTTAATTGAAAGGTTTTTTGGGATGCATTGTCTTTAAGATATCTGGTACTGATATGTGCATTTGTAATTACTCAACTTTGTTCAGTGGGGTCACAGAATTAGTGAACATGTTGACGGCAACAGTAGTGACTGGTGGGATAAGACGGTGCATCTAAATGTACATGTTCTTATACACGTACATAATTCTTATTCTACCTAACCTCCTACTCTTCTTTTCTTTTTTTAGGTTCACTCTGAGCGAAGTTTTGGATATGTGGGATCTTGGTGATGGCCCAGACCATGTGTACAACCTAACAGTTGTCCCTCAAAATAAAAAAAATGCGGCCTCAGTGATTGTGACAGCGATGGGTCAGATATAGACTATGAGGGGGAGACAGGTTATTTGCCAGTCAGGCTTTTAAATTCATATGTTGAAACAGATCACGACAGGAACAACTTTATCAGTGATTATAACCCATGACCTCCCCCTCCAGCTGGTTCTAAATCTGACCATCAAAGTGGTCCCGGGGGAGGGACCAGACTAAGAGCGATTCAAAGACCTCGATGAAACCTCGCCCGGTACGGGGACACCGGGGCCTCCTCCTGGAGCCAGACCCGGGAGGAGAGCTCACCAGCAAGCATCTGGTGGCCGGACCTTAGGTCATGGGGCCCATTCGGGCTCAGCCCGAAGAGACAACATGGAGCCGTCACCCACCACCCGCAGGGACAGCAATCGGGGTCGGGTGCATTGTGTACCGGGCGGCAGGCAGGGGCGGGGCCCCTGGCGTGCCAATCCCTGGCGTCGCAGACTGGCTTTTGGAGCGTGGAATGTCACCTCTCTGGTGGGGAAGGAGCCAGAGCTCGTGCGGGAGGTGGAGTGGTACCGACTAGATATAGTTGGGCTCACCTTCATGCACAGCACTGGTTCTGGAACCAAACTCCTGGAGAGGGGCTGGACTCTCGCTTTTTCCAGAATTGCTCAGGGTGAGAGGTGCCGGGTGGGTGTGGGTATACTCACAAGCCCCTGGCTAAGTGCCGCCGTGTTGGGGTTCTCCCCGGAGAACGAGAAGGTCATCTCGATGCGACCGCGGGTTGCAAAGAGAGGGTCTCTGACTGTTGTTTGTGCTTATGCACCGAATGGCAGTGTGGAGTACCCGGCCTTCTTGGAGTCTCTTGGGGGCGTCCTGCCAGGGGTGCCGGCTGGGGACTCCATAGTTTTCCTGAGGGACTTCAACGCTCACGTGGGCAATGACGGAGAAACCTGGAGGGGGGTGATTGGGAGGAACGGCCTGCCTGTTCTGAACCCGAGTGGTGCTTTGTTACTGGACTTCTGTGCGAGTCATGGACTGGCCATAACGAACACCATGTTTGAGCCCAGGGAGGTTCATAAGTGTACCTGGTACCAGAACACCCTAGGCCAAAGATCAATGATCGATCTTGTGGTCGTATCAGCAGATCTGCGGCCGTGTGTCTTGGACATTCAGGTGAAGAGAGGAGCAGAGCTGTCAACTGATCACCACCTGGTGGTGAGTTGGATCAGATGGCGGGGAAGGCTGCCGGACAGATCTGGTAAACCCAAATGTGTAGTGAGGGTGAATTGGGAACGTCTGGCTGAGGACCCTGTCCGTGGGGTCTTCAACTCCCACCTCCGGGAGAATTTCTCATGCATCCCGGAGGAGGTTGGGGACATGGAGTCTGAGTGGGCCATGCTCAAAGTCTCTATTGTGGAGGCGGCTGCTAGGAGCTGTGGTCAGAAGGTTGTCGGTGCTTGTCGGGGCGGCAACCGAAGAACCATCAGGCTGAAGAAGGAGGCCTTTTGGGTCTGGCTGGCCCAGGGGTCTCCTGAAGCAGCAGACAGGTACCGGTTGGCCAGAAGGGCTGCAGCTGTGGCGGTCGCTGAAGCAAAAACCCAGGTGTGGGAGGAGTTCGGGGAGGCTATGGAGAAGGACTTTCAGTTGGCCTCAAGGAAGTTCTGGCAGAGTGTTAACCGACTCAGGAAGGGAAAGCAGGGCTTGTCTCAGGCTGTGCTCAGCAGAGAGGGAGAACTGCTGACCCGAACTGGGGACATCGTCAGGCGGTGGAAGGAGCACTTTGAGGACCTCCTGAACCCGGCCATCACGTCCACTGTAAACGAGGCAGAGCCTGAAGACTCAGGGAACTCTCGCCCATATCCCTGGCAGAAGTTGCTGAGGTAGTTAAAAAGCTCCCCAGTAGATGAGATTCGCCCTGAGATGCTGAAGGCTCTGGGCACTGTTGGGCTGTCTTGGCTGACACGCCTTTTCAGTGCCCCGTGGAGGTCGGGTACAGTGCCTGCAGAGTGGCAGACCGGGGTGGTGGTCCCCATCTTCAAAAAAGGGGACCGGAAGGTGTGCTCCAACTATCGGGGTATCACACTGCTCAGCCTCCCGGGTAAAGTTTACTCCAGGGTGCTGGAAAGGAGGCTCCGACCGATTGTTGAATCTCAGATTCAGGAGGAGCAATGCGGATTCCGTCCTGGCCGTGGAACAGTGGACTAGCTCTTCTTTACAACCGCGTCCCTCGGGGGGTCTTGTGGGGGGTACTACGGGAGTACGGGGTACCAGGCTCGCTACTACGAGCCATCCAATCCCTGTATGACCAAAGTGAGAGCTGTGTCCACGTACTTGGTGTACAGTCGAATACGTTCCCGGTGGGTGTTGGCCTCCGCCAAGGTTGTCCCTTGTCACCAATCCTGTTTGTGACCTCATGGACAGGATTTCGAGGTGCAGCCAGGGGGAGGAAGGGGTCCGGTTTGGGGACCTCAGACTTGCATCTCTGCTTTTCGCAGATGATGTGGTTCTGTTGGTTCCATCACATCGTGACCTCCAGCATGCACTGGGGCGTTTTGCAGCCAAGTGTGAAGCAGTTGGGATGAGAGTCAGCACCTCCAAGTCTGAGGCCATGGTTCTCTGTCGGAAACCGATGGATTGCCCTCTCCGGGTTGGGGGAGAGTTACTGCCTCAAGTGAAGGAGTTCAAGTATCTTGGGGTCTTGTTCACGAGTGAGGGTAGAATGAAGTGTGAGATGGACCGGTGCGGCTTCTGCAGTGATGCGGGCGCTGCGCCAGTCCATCGTGGTGAAGAGGGAGCTGAGTCGGAAAGTAAAGCTTTCGGTTTACTGGTCCATCTACGTCCCAACCCTCACCTATGGTCATGAACTCTCGGTAGTGACCGAAAGAATGAGATCGCAGATACAAGCAGTGGAAATGAGTTTCCTCCGTGGGGTGGCTGGGCTCAGCCTTAGAGATAGGGTAAGGAGCTCAGACATCCGGAGGGAGCTCGGAGTAGAGCCGCTGCTCCTTTGCATCGAAAGGGGTCAGTTGAGGTGGTTCGGACATATGACTAGGGTGCCTCCTGGGCGCCTCCCGCTCAAGGTGTCCCGGGCACGTCCCACTGGTAGGAGGCCCCAGGGCAGACCCAGAACACGCTGGAGGGATTACATATCTTGTCTGGCCTGGGAACGCCTTGGGGTCCCCCAGAAAGAGCTGGAAAGCGTTGCCGGGGAGAGGGATGTCTGGGATGCTTTGCTCAGCCTGCTGACCCCGCGACCTGGTACCGGATAAGTGGTTGAAAATGGATAGATGGATGGATGTTGGGGATGGCCAGTGACAGAGTTGTAAATGTGTCAATAACTGAGCTGGGATATATCAGAATTTTGATGACTGCATAGGAGATTATGATAATTCAGTCAATAAATGGTAGATACAACACATCGTCCCACCAGTCACAATTGTGACCGACCAAAAAACACTTTTTCACCTAGTGTTCCATGAAAATTAAAAAAAAAAAAAAAATTGATTATTTCAAAGGGTTATCAGTAACAGATTTGGATAGTTTTATGTCTGGGAAAATTTCTGAATTAAACAGGATAATATTCCTCAAGGAAACAAATCTCTGATGATTCAACTTTACCATTTCATAAACATCCATTTCTCATTTTAGTGTAAAGAAATTCAAAGAAACAATAGTGAGTCAGTTTCTTATTATTGATTTGTGTGTTACATGTGTTTTAAATTCTTCCTCTTCTGTTTTATACTTGGATCACCTTGTTTTCTCTCCCTTTGTTGTGACTGTTTGGGTGATGAACTGTACTTTTAGATCTATACACTTACTGTGTGACACAATCTGGGATCTGCACGTGCTCAGTGGGGATAAAGTGAGAGAGATCCTGGAGGCTGTTGACAAACTGGAGCTTCCTGCTGAACTTAGAGCTGAGGAGGAGGAGGGAAAGGGGGGGGGGATTTTGATAACCACGGGAAAAGAAGAAGTGAGAACGTTAGTTTGGTTTGATTTGTCACCCAGTGGTCAGAGTAAATGTCTGTATCGTAAGTTTCTGCAAAAGCTACAAAACCACCTGGTCATGTTTAGGAAAAGATCATGTTTTGGCTTAAATTCCCAGTTTGGGGTCACAATCACGGGCAGCTGTGGCTCAGGAGTCAAAGTAGGTCGTCCACCAATCAGAAGATCGGCGGTTCGATCCCCGGCTCCTCCTGTCAGCATGTCAAAGTATGCTTGGGGCAGGATACTGAACCCCAAATTGCTCCTGATGGCTGTTCCATTAGTGTATGACTGCGTGTAAATGGTTACTGTTAACCCGTATGGTAGTCTCGGTCAGCAGTGTGTGACTGTGTGTGTGTGAACGGATGAATGTGACATGTAGTGTGTAAGCGCTTTGAGGGGTCAAGAGAAAGGAAGAGTGCTATACGAGTGGAGTCTGGCTGGAAACATAGTGATCTTTCACTACAAAATAACTGGTTTTGTCATTTGTTGATGTTGAACAGTGGTCTGCAGCTTTGCAGGCGTCTCTCTTAGGTGTGACACCATACGCCATCCCCTCCACCTCCTGATGACGAAGTCAGCTCATATACTACATCAGTTTAGAAATACTGATATGATACACAGGAACGTACAAATGTAACAGACAATGCCAACATTTTATTCTAGCAACTGGGCTGCTGACAGAGACTGACTGAGGAGGAGGAGGAGGACGACAACGACGAAGAGGAGGAAGAGGAGATGGAAGAGGGGTCAGCAGACCTGATGAAGGGTTTGATGATGGTGATGAGGGCTTTGATGTACCAGGTGGGATGAACCACGTAGAAACCCTTCAGATTCTTCCTCAACCTGCACACACAGACACACAAGTGCGCGCGCACACACACACACACACACATACAGTACCTGATTTATTACTGCAAACTGAGTACTTTACTTTATACTTCCACTACATTTATTCAATGCTTACTTTTTACATTAGACAAAAACACATAATTGACTCCATTTACTTCCAACAAACTTCAGCATTAAAATTCTCTTTACATTAAGTCATTAGTGATAAAAAAACATATCAATACTCCATAATGATATCACACAGACACATTCTGCACAATGAGTACTTTTATTTTGGTATTTTAATTAGCTGATGATACATCTGTACTTTTACTTAAGTGGCATTTTGAATGAAGTGCTTCCTCCTCTGCTGCCCTGTGTAGTTCTCTCAGTCCTAAAAAACTCTTTATTTTGCTTCAACACGTCAACACAGCCTGGCATCAGATATCACTGTGCTCACTTTATGTAGATGATAAACTGAGGCTCTTTTACATCTTCATTAAATTCAATAAATTAGAAAAATGTGATGACACACATTTGTTCATATTTCTGTATTTTGTAACACTGTGAGACCAAATGTTTGAATCATGTTTTACGGTCAGAACTGAGGAGGGGGGGGGAAAATCAGTGAAGATCTAACTCCCCCTACTGGACAGAGACTGAAACAACACCTGACAGGGGAGAGAGAGAGAGAAAGAAAGAAAGAAAGAAAGAAAGAAAGAAAAGATAGAAGGAAGGAAAGAAGGAAAGGAAGGAGGGAAGAAAAGAAAGGAAGAAAGAAAGACAGAAAGAAAGGATGGAAGGAAGGATGGAAGGAAAAAAATTTTAATTTTAATTTTATATACTTTATTAATCCCCGAGGGAAATTCAGTTTTTTACTCTGTTGTCAATTACACACAGGTCCGAACACACACATGCACAAACTGGACCTATACATGCACTAAGTGGAGAGATGTCAGAGTGGGCCGCCCATGACAGGCGCTCCGAGCGGTTGGGGGGTTCGGTGCATTGCTCAGGGGCACCTCGGCAGTGCCCAGAAGGTGAACTGGCACCTCTCCAGCCACCAGTCCACGCTCCATATTTTGGTCCGGACGGGGACTTGAGCAGGCGACCCTCCGGTTCCCAACCCAAGTCCCTATGGACTGAGCTACTGCCGCCCCAAAACAAGAAAAAAAAGGAAAAAAGGAAGGATGGAAAGAAAGAAAGAAAGAAAGAAAGAAAGGAAGGAAGGAAGGAAGGAAGGATGGAAGGAGGGAAGAAGGGAAGAAAATAAAGGAAGAAAGAAAGGATGGAAGAAAGGATAGAAAAAAGGAAGGATGGAATGAAAGAAAGGAATGAAAGAATGAAAGAAAAGATGGATGGAAGGGAAGAAAGACAAAGAAAGAAAAGAAGGAAGATTTGATTTTCTTACTCCTGCTTACACAGCCATTTTATGGGAACTACAAAATAGACTTTAAAAAAACTACAGTAGCAAAAAATACAGAAAAACACCAGAACACCAGCAAAACCACATCAGGACTGTATCAGAAGTTGACAACCAAGGAGTTCTCCCGCACAGAACAAAACACCTCCTGCATCCCCCAAATGTTGATAAAAGCATCCATCAGGCCGTAAAAACAAAAAATCCACCCTGAACCGAGCTGCCAGCATCCCCTTTAACATCCTGACTACATCCTGTGACCCCTGACCCCTCACACAGTTGTTCTTTGTTTCCAGCTAGCTTGGCCAATCCTGAAAGGTAATTAATGAATAAGATAAGATAAGATACACCTTTATTGATCCCATAATTGAAAAATTCCAGTGTTACAGCAGTCAATGAGAAAAAAGTCAGATTAAAGATTTCAAATTTAAACTTAAAAAACTTAAATAACTAGGCATGCAAATAAGTACAAAAATACAAGAGACGGCGATAAATAACAATAATAATAATAATAATAATAATAATAATAATAATAGGAAGTGGATAATAATGAGCAGCAGTGAATGAAAATGACCAGTGGATAAGGTGCAAGTGATTGTATGTGCAAAAACAGCAGACAGCTGTGGTGTCCATAAAGTGTCCATAGTGTCAATAAAGTGTCCATGGTCCAGTCTACTGTGAGCAGTGCTGGTTATGTAGCCTGACAGCAGCAGGCAGGAAGGACCTGCGATAGCGTTCCTTCACACACTTTGGGTGAATCAGTCTATCGCTGAAGGAGCTCTCCAGAGCTTTTCTCTCCTCCTGCAGAGGATGGGAGTCATTAGTCCTCAGAGATGACAGCTTGGCTGTCATCCTCCTTTCTCCCAACACCTGCACAGAGTCCAGAGAGCATCCCAGGACAGAGCTGGCCTTCTTGATCAGCTTGTCCAGTCTCTTCCTATCTGCAGCCGAGACGCTGCTGCCCCAGCAGATTACTCCGTAAAAGATGGCTGATGCCACCACAGTGTCAAAGAAGGTCTTCAGGAGCGCCCCCTGCACTCCAAAAGACCTGAGCCGCCTCAGCAGGTAGAGACTGCTTTGGCCTTTCTTGTACAGTGCTGTTATGTGATTAGTCCAGTCCAGTTTATTGTTAAGATGAACACCCAGGTACTTATAAGATGTCACCATCTCAATGTCCTTTCCCTGGATGTTCACCGGTGTTGGGGGAGGAGTCTGCGACTACGGAAATCCACCACCAGCTCTTTGGTTTTCCCCACGTTGATCTGAAGGTGGTTCCTCAGGCACTAGTCGACAAAGTCCTGGTTCAGTTCTCTGTACTCCCTGTCGTCCCCATCTGTGATGAGGCCGACTATGGCAGACTCGTCAGAGAACTTCTGCAGATGACAGATGGGGGTGTGGTATGAAAAGTCTGCAGTGTAGAGGGTGAAGAGGAACCCTGCGGGGCCCCCGTACTGCAGACAACCAAGTCCGATACACAATCCTGGGTCCTGACATACTGCGGCCGGTCCGTGAGGTAGTCCAGGATCCAGGATGTGAGGTGATTAACCACCCCTACGTGCTCCAATTTGTCCCTCAGAAGCGCAGGCTGTATGGTGTTGAAAGCGCTGGAGAATTCAAAGAACATGATTCTCACAGAGCTTCCGGGCTTCTCCAGGTGAGAAAGAGCTCTATGCAGGAGGAAGATGATGGCGGCGTCCACCCCAATGCCAGGCTGGTAGGCAAACTGCAACAGGTCCATTGAAGGGCCTACTGCGGGACGGAGACGAGACAGGACCAGGCGCTCCAGAGTCTTCATGAGGTGCGATGTTAATGCCACCGGTCTGAAGCTGCTGAAGTCCTTGAGGTGCGGAGTCTTGGGCACAGGTACCACGCAGGATGTCTTCCACAGCTGTGGTACTCTCCCCAGCCTCAGGCTCAGGTTGAAGATGGTTTCAACTATCCCGCACAGTTGGTCTGCGCAGGACTTCAGGAGCCTGGAGCTGATGCCGTCTGGACCCGCAGCCTTCCTCGTCTTTATCTTCCTCAGCTGATCTCTCACCTGACAGGTAGTGAAGGACAAGCTGGAGCAGGGGGCCTGTGTGCTGGGGGGTGGAGGTGATGAGGTGAGGTGAGGGGTGGGGGAGGTGTCGAAGCAGTGTGCCAGGAGTGTAGGTGGGGGGGAAGGTGAAGGTTAGGATGAGGGGGGTTGCAGCCGTGATGTCTGGGCCAGGGGAGGGGCAGACTGATCAAATCTATTGAAGAACAGATTCAGATCATTCCCCCACTTCTGGTCGCCTCTGGCCTGGGAGTCTGGTTGTTTGTGTCCTTAGATGGTTTTCAGACCTCTCCAGACTCCGCTGACGTTGCTCTGCTGCAGCTGTGCCTCCATCTTCTTTTTATATCCTTCCTTTCCCCGCCTGATGTTTCTCCGTAGCTCCTTCTGCACGGCCTTCAGCTCCTCCTTATTCCCAGAGTTAAAAGCTCTCTGCTTCTCCTACAGGAGAGCTTTTAACTCTTGAGTAATCCAGGGTTTGGTGTTGGAGAAGCAGCGTACAGTCCTGGTGTGTACGGTGCTTTCCACACAGAAGTTTATGTAGTCCGTAATGCATGATGTCATACTGTCAATGTCCTCCCCATGGGAATCACTGAGTACCTCCCACACAGTGGCCTCGAAGCAGTCTTTCAGGGCCTCCTCAGAGGCTTGTAGAGGTTTGTAGACAGGCAGAAAATGAACCAGGTTGTGATCAGCTGGGGGGCAGGGGGGTTGAGTGGTATGCCTCCTTGGTGTTGGCATAAAATAAATCCAGTGTTTTATTGTCTCTGGTGTGGCAGGAAACATACTGGGTGAAGGTGGGCAGGGTGGTGGATGGACAGGCGTGGTTGAAGTCCCCAGAGATCAGAAGGAGGGCCTGAGGGTGCTATGTCTGCAGCCTACTTTTAACAGAGTGGAGAATGTAACAAGCAGACTCAGCCTTTGCAGATGGGGGGACATACACTGCTACCACAATGACATGAGAAGACTCCCTGGGTAGATAATACAGTCTCATGCCAACAGCCAGCAGCTCAATGTCCCTGCAGCAATGGTGTTTCTTGATAGTGATGTGCCCAGAGTTACACCATCTATCATTCACAAACACAGCCAGCCCCCCTCCTTTCCTCTTACAGCTGTCTGCTGTCCTGTTGTGTCTGATGAGCTGGAATCTGTCCAGCGCGGCGATCGTGTCCGGTACTTCCATGTTCAGCCATGTCTCGGTAAACACCAGCACGCTGCTCTGCTGGTACTCCCTCTGATGGTGAGTCAGCGCCGACAGCTCGTCCATCTCTTTGGGGAGCGATCTTACGTTCGATGGACGGGAGGACAGGTTTGTACCGTCTCCTCCGTTGTCGGCGCTGCACTCCGGCACGACATCCCCATCTCCTTCTCCGCAGCTAGCCGGGAATGTCATGCCTCTCCTCGGGCCACACCGCAGTGTGACGCAGCGCTCCCAGCTGGTCCTGGGTGTAAACAATGGAGGCACGGCTGGGCGCCGGATCGCTGCACACGATCATATCCATATCAAAATGGGAGAAAGACCGCTATAAAGACGGCGATCTTCGTCTCCATAACAAAACACAACATAAGTGCTAGCTAGCTAACTGAAAAAAACTCCAAATAAGAAAGTTAAATAAAAAAGAAATTGAAAAAAGCTCAGCGGTGAGCAGGAGCCGCTGTAACAGGTGTCCGCACTGGGGGCACCATCTTGACGCATCAATATATGTGTGGCTCTTTTCTTTGCTGCATGCTGCAGACCGTAACTGGAAAGTGGAAATGACAAATGTTCCCCTAAACCCTGAAACCAGTCCTGTAGCTGTCTAAACAGACAGAAAGGACAACTGTTCCCTGTACCAGGATCAAGATGCACCAGATATCTGTCGGTGGCTATGGCACTCCTCTCTCAGTCTGGATCTCAGGCTAACAGATGACAGGACCTGAGAGGAGATGTAACTGGTTCCAAAGAGGGGCTCCTCAAAGAGCCACAGCCTTTCGGTGGAATGAGAAGACCTGCCATGCCTGTAAAACAGACTGGTGAAAAGGTGTCAGACCAGTCAAGTCTATGGACTGGTTCTGGAACAGGAAGAGGTGTTTGTCCAGTCCTATGCATTCAGCTCTCCTCAGCAGCAGACAGGCAGTGTCCATCCAAGGCAGGCCGAGGCTGTACAACAGTTTTTGAGGAGTCTGCAGTCTGAAGGCTGCAATATGAGATGTAATGTCCACAAGGCCCTGTCCTCCCTCCTGCACCGTCAGGTATAGCACCAACAAACGCAACCAGTGCTGCCCTGACCAGAAAAAGTCCAAAACCGCCCTCTGAACCTCTTCGATCAGGCCTCTTGGTGGAGGCAGGACTATAAGTCTGTGCCAAAGGGTCAAGGTAACCAAGTTCAAGACCCAGCCCCTGAAGGAAAGCTGCGGCAGCAGGCATTTCCATTTAGACAGCGTGGCACACACTCTCTCTACAGCACCCTCCCAGTTCTGCCTCTGAAACTCCTCAGTTACCAGAAAAATCCCCAATACCTTCATGCCCTGCCAAACCCAGCTGAGATTTCCTGGTACTTGAGGAATCCCCCTATCTGTCCACTACCCAACCAGCAAACCCTCACTCTTCCCCCAGATTACCTTTGCTGAAGATGCCCTCTCATATAACTCTAAACTGCCAACCAGGAGAGCCACATTCCTCTGGTCTCCCACAGAAACATTAATGTCATCCACATAGGGAGATTACAACCAATGAGGGGCGCTGTAGCAAACCTGGTAGCATAACACCTGACAGCCTAAATCTCAACCTGCTTAACAGTGGTTCAATGGCTAAAGAGTACAGCAATCCAGAGACAGGACACCTATGCCTAATGCCTGTCTGAAAAGCTTTTTCTCAGTCTAATGAAATGACCCCAACATCAATATTGTACAGTTTGCAGACATCAAATAAGTCCCTCGTGAGGAGGAGATTGACCATGATGGATCTGTCCAGTACACAATATGACTGGACCCTGTGAATTAATAAAGTTGTTCAGCTTGTTTGAAAGCACTTTGGAGAGGAGTTTATAGTCCACACACAGCAAAGGCAATGGTCTCCAGTTCTTAAGAAGGGCCAAATCTCCCTTTTTTTTGCAGAGGTGAGAGGACTGCATGGCGACAGGAGGCAGGCCCCCCTTCTTTTCCCTCCAAAGTCCCCAGAATGTCTCAAACTTCTGACAGAAATTGTTGTCCTGAAGCAGCCTGATGTTAAAATGCCAGTATGAGCTGCTTTTACTGGTCGGTGAGACATGGACATCTAAGGTGAGTAAGTGATGGTCAGTGAAACGCACAGGGTAAATGTAGCTGTTAGAAAGTCTGTTAGTGAAACTCTGTGATATATAAACCCTATCCAACCTGGCTGCACTCATCCTACCGTCTGACACCTTAATCCATGTAAACTGCCTGTCCTGGGGATGTTTGACCCTCCACACATCTACTACAGCTGATTCTGAGATGACCTGTGATAAGGAAGTGGATGAATGTAAATGAGGTTCCTGTCCTGTCTAATGTGAAGTTGAGTCCCCACCCATCACTACGCACTCACCCTGATCACACTGTTTTAGGGAAGAAAGAAAGAAAGAAAGAAAGAAAGAAAGAAAGAAAGAAAGTGGGCTGTACCTCCTGTTGATGGTGGTGTAACACTCCCTCAGCCAGCTGATTCCTGGCAGTTTGTCTTTCTGCCCTCCGGCACAAAGATACACAATCACATAGTTTTCTGCAACCATCAGATCCAGAGTTCCCACCACATACCTGCAGACAGACAGACTGACATGTGAGTTCTGGTTCATAGTTCCCCTCAGGATGAACCCGTATCACTTTGATGATCCTCTGAATTTTTCATTCACGCCAAGAAAACCACAGATATGTTACATTTGTACATTTCATACATGTATCAGTGTTTCTGAAGTGACAAAGTGTATGAGCTGACTTTTTGGAGGGAATGGTGGATGGTGTGACACCGAGGAGAGACACCTGCTCAGCTGCACACCAACAAAACTAGCTGTTTTTTTCATCAAAGCATCACTGTTTATCCAGCTGGAATAGTGCCCCCCAAATTGCCTTTGGTGGGCGGGGCTTAGCTGGAGGCAAAACAGTTCTCTACAGATATTAGCTAGCGTTAGCCAGCAAGTTCTGTTGGCTTGTTTTAGACAATGGAGGAAGATGATATGAGTCTCTCTGAATAGGGTGCGTTCGGAAATATGTATTCTGAGTGTCGGAGTGCACGCTGACACAAACTGGACAGTTTGCAAATTCAGAGCGCTGTCTGAATGTACCGTTTATTTATCCAGAGCACTGCATTCTCAGAGCAGCAGAGCACACTCTGGGCTCTCTGTCTGGTAAGAAGGAGCAGCAGAGTGAATGTGTGATTAACTTAAATGTTCATTAATTTATGTAGAAATATAACGCTCCATTTCTTCGACCAACAGAGCTCTCATTTTAGTGTAGTGTCAGACTGAATTTACCAATGCACCATGTCACTCACTCTCCGGGACCGTGAGTGTTACTTGAATAAGTAAACACTGACCAACAGGACCAGACTGGCCGACCCATATGCTCTCACTCAGTGGATAAATGATGTCACAGGACTATGCCAATGGTTTCTACAAGATTGTTTTGCTATCGAAGCTAACGTTGGCTAATGCGCTAAAAAGTTAGCGTTACAGAGAAATCCAATATTCCTCTCAGCAGCCCCCAATTTCTGATGAGGTGGACATAATAACCCTTAATACACACTAGCTATGTTTACATGTGCAAAATTTCTTAATCAGATTAAAAACTTGAGGGATTGGAAATTCAGAATCCATTGTTTATATGGACGCTAAATCAAATAATCTGATCATGACATGCGTATACATGCACCAAGCTTTATTCAGAATAGCAGCATTTTGACATGCGCAGAGTTGTCTAATTTCCCTAAAATAACCATAGAAGAAGTTGTACTTCCGTCTGTGCTGTAAACAAACGCTGATGCTGCTCCACTTAACTCTTTCGCGCTTTTCCCTTTTTCCCTTTTCCCTGTTCTCTTTATACATCCATGGCTTTTCCCTGCACTTAAAACTCAGCACTCAGAATGGACCTGCGCCAGGTTCTTAAAGCTGTACTTTTGTTTCTATTGTTCTCCGTGATCAAGCTAGGGCTCAGCAATGCATACTGCTCCTGCGTTACAGAAGGAGAGAGCGGGAGGAAATGAACATCCCTCCAAGTTTTGTGCTGCCTCCAAGTTTAGTGCTGCTGCCCCCTCCTCCACCAAAGACCAGAAGGCAGTGGATGAAGGTTAGACGTAAAGACTGGTGGGAGCGGGTGGTACTCACGGAGTTCATCAATCAGGAGTGGAAGCAAAACTTACGCATGACACGACTGTCTTTCATGAAGTTATGCACTTTGATGGAGAGATATATAGCCCCAGACGAGGTGACTAGTAGCTAGTAAATATTGTATTTTCAGCTTGTGAAGTGGAGATACTTTCTTGCAATGTGTATATTAACTATATTTCAATAAATCTCTGTGCTTGTGTAAACCCTTATTTGTCTTGTTTCATTTGAGCTTAAGTATGAAGTGAAAAAAATATGGAATCACAATAGTGTAGATGTGGCGGCACGGAGTTCTCTAGTGCATAGTGCATGTTCTGCCCGTGTCAGCGTGGGTTTTCTCCGGGCACTCCGGCTTCCTCCCACAGTCCAAAGACATGCAGATTGGGGACTAGGTTAATTGATAACTCTAAATTGTCTGTAGGTGTGAATGTGAGCGTGAATGGTTGTTTGTCTCTATGTGTCAGCGATAGTCTGGCGACCTGTCCAGGGTGTACCCTGCCTCTCGCCCGATGTCAGCTGGGATAGGCTCCAGCCCCCCCGTGACCCTCAAGAGGATGAAGCGGTTAGAAGATGAATGAATGAATGAATGAATAGTGTAAATGCCTTTATACAAATAAAAAGTTGAACTCTAAATAATTACATGTCCTCTTTTTTATAGTGTGTGAGGAACACTGAAGGAAAGGATATCAATCTCCTAATCGTTGGTGACCCAGCCTATCCCCTTCTTGACTGGCTCATTAAAGGATACCCCAACTCTCCCCGTCTGACTCCTCAACAGGAGTCCTTTAATGTTTACCTCAGCTCAGTCAGGGTGGGGGTAGAGATGACCTTCTGGTTGCTAAAGTCGAGGTGGAGAGTTCTTCTAAAAAGAAGTGACTTTCATTTCAGTTTTGCACCAACCATGATTGCCACCTGTTGCGCACTCCACAACTTCTGCCAGAGGGAGAGGGATTATGGCAATAGCAGCTGGTTGGAAGAGGCTTGTGACTGTGCAAACAACTGCCCTCAGCCTAACCAGCCAGTGAATCTTCAGTGCAGTACTGGTGGAAACCGTGCAAAAGAGGCGTTGACAGCATATATGGCCACCCAGTTCCCACCCTGTACAGGGCAACGACTAGTAAAAACAAGTGTTTTCTGTTTAGAGTATTCATAAGAGAAACTCAAATTACTGACCAAACACTAATGGCACATTGCAATAAATGAGAATATTGTGAAAGAGTTCAATATTTTTTGGTCAGTTATTTCAGGCAGTGAAAAATAAATATGTAAATATTTTCAGACACCTTGGAAATATTAACATAATTTTATTTTTTACTTTCTAAAATATCTTACAAAAAACATTGAACTTTTTCCACGATATTCTAATTTTTTTAGATGCACCTGTAGTGTTGAGTGCACAATGTGGAGCTAATTAACACTAATTCTATACCATTAAAACTTACAGCACCTTTAATAAGTGATCAACTAAAGCTATTCTATTGTTGATTTTAAATTTTGATGCATTTGTATCAGAGCAGTCCTGATTGTCCTAATTTTACAGGGTAGTAGATTACTAGTCCATACCCATTGAGTGCACAGTTGCCCACGTACAGTTTCACATGGTGTGTATTTGGGATACAGGTCATAAGAAATTGCAGATTAAATAGTCAACTGAACCCATTAAGAAGAGCAATGTATTCAGACAGAGTTTTTGTGAATTTGATAGTATGATTGCTTTATTGAAAGTACAGTGGTACCATTGCCAATAGTGGGATAGTTAGTGGGCTAAAACTGTACATTAGTAGTTGAGGTAGCACGTTGAAAGGCAGATAGTTAAAATGTTTATATGTTGTATTGACTTAAAAGTGGGCCGCACTGGTAGAATGACTGACTGACTGACAGAATAACACACTGACAGTTTCCGCGATTATGTACAGCATACCACACTTAGTCATACCAAAAATTAGAAAAAAAAACAAACCATTCGGCCACATGGGGAGCCACAGCGATCGGTTGCATTTTAGGCATTTTTAAGCATTTTTCTGTTGTTATAGCGCCACCCAGTTGCCAATTAGAGTTAAATTTCTCCAGTCACCTTGAGGCATCCTGTTCTACATATCTACCAAGTTTAGTAAAAATCGACATGGCGGTTAGGCCTAGATGAGAAATTAGCTCTCTAGCGCCCCCATTTTGTTTGATAGGGTCAATAATGGAGGGGTCCCCTCAGATTATGTGTGGTCATATGCCTACAAAGTTGCGTGTTGATCGGTGAAACCCTTGAGATGTTATACACCTTTATGTGATGAGCCACGCCCTCCGCAATATTCATTGCCTTATAGAAGCTCAGTTTTAGAAAGAGGTAACTTTAGATACTGGTCCCTAGATTATGTTCACCGAGTTTCATGCAGATCGGTCAAACTTCCTAGGAAGAGATCGATTTAAATGTTTTTCAAAAAATTCAAAATGGCGGAAAATCTATATAACCGCAAGTTATGGGTTCTTAGGCCCTTCTTTGGCCAATTGATGTAATATTGCTTCGTTCGCATCCTCCCATGACCCTCTACCACTGTGCCAAATTTCACATGGATTGACCAAGTCAGTGAGGAGAAAAACGTGGAACAGACACACCCACACACAGACAGAGTTTTCATCATAATATAGTAAGATTTCGTCTGTCAGGTTTGTCACATGTTTATGAAGCACTGAGAAGATACTTGTAATATAATTTTGAGTTTGTTCTCAAAGCCCTTTTATATGCAGTTAAGCATAGTATTTATTGGATTAACAGAATATCACATTTTAAAAACTGCAAAAATACAAGAGTACTTTAGAGCTCTTTAATGGACCAAACACCTCCATACATTCTTGTAAAATAAAGTGTCCCTTGTTGGCACTCTTAAGTGCTAGTGCAGTGCAAAAAAAAAAAAATTTTCTGAGGTACATAAGAAAAACTGCAAACTTAACATTTGTGCAGTTAGTGCAAAACAGAACATGTGTCCGCAGAGCTTCACTATTTTGTAATGCACATAGAAAAAGAGAACAGTCTGTAGACTTTGTGTAAATACACCGACTTTCACACAACAGTGGAGGTAGATTGCAACTGTATAATATGTTCTATTGCTGCTCAGTCAGCTGTGGCAGCTTGATAATTCTTTTATTAACCTGTAATAGAAAATAATTTTTTCATACATTCACCTCCAGCCTAGTTTCTGACAGTTCTTCTCCTTAACGTAACTGCTCTGTTTTAACCCTGTCTACTCCAAGTATCCCTTTAAGCAAACAAAAACATCAGTTCTCTCTCCTACTATTCTCCTCCTCTAAACCAATATCCACACTGCTGCCAGACATGTTCGACAACGGCTGATCTCCCATCAGTTCATCCATCAGAACGTAGAATTGAAAACTGGTGGGGTCGGAACCACTTTTCCCGTTCTGGCTTTTAGCTTTGTAATAGCTAGCTTTCAAGCTTTTCCAGCGATTTTTAATTTGGTCGATGGTTTGGTGGATTTCGACTTCCTCCAGCTTTTCATGAACTTGTTTATATAACTCGGTGTTTCTAGCCTTTCGACCGTGAAGTCGTTCAACAATTCTCAGCTCTCTTAAAGTTTCGAGCAAGAAAGTTGTATTGGGAACAGACCAGTTCACGGCTTGCCACAAAACAATGCAAAGGCGGAAATGCGCAGTGAGGTTAATTTTACCCCAAACAGAAGCCACGATCTGAACAAGTGTGTACATGGACGCTGTTCAGAATAAGGTTCGGCATAAACCACTCCTCTCGATCAGAACACAATTTCTTTCCGAATGAGCCGAAACAGATCCAAATCTTCCAGTTGACGTGTTTACATGAAGCATTTTTATTCTGATCAACCCTTCATTCCGAATATTTGTGTCCATGTAAGCATAGCAAATATGTCTTGTGAGATTTGTTTCTACAAGCGAATATTGTTTTATTATGTGCCATCTTGGCAAATTTACTACACTTGGATAGGATAAGGATAACAAATCAAAAAATTTTGCTCATATTCGGTTCAGGTTCGGCCCACTTTACATGCTGCTGTGTTGTGCTACAGCCTATTCAAGTGCTGGAATTTGTTATTTACATGACAACGCCTGAACGCAACACAGGCAGTGTGTGTTTAATGTTTAATGTCAGACCTATTTAGACTTTTTATTCTCTTTTCATTGTCCAAACATGAAAGTTTCTGTACTCAGGCAAATGCACGAAGTCACATTTCTGTGCTCCAGCCAGTAACTTGCTTTATAAAATAAATAAAGAAGCATAATCAAACGTTCAAAATTTGACGTCACGAGTGACATGAGTTGCTTTCGCTGCCACAAATATTTTACCAGCGGCGCTGCTATTTTGCAGCTCTGGCAGCTTTTGGTGTGAATGTATAGTTATGTGGTCAAACTGTTCCAGTTTCATTGGTGCTGGAGTGCTGGTGACTGACTGGAGACACAAAACTATCACTTTAGGTTAGATGTCCTTGTCTGAGAATAACTAAAAATAATAATAATAATTAATGTTGATGTCTAATGAATAATGTTGTATAACCCCTTCTTTATTAATGCGATTTTTAGGGTAATGCATATATATATACATACATACATACATACATATATATATATATGTATATTTAACTGACAAAGCATCTGAATACTGATTTTGACATCAGTTACCATGGCAACAATTGAAGCTTTGAAGCATTCGAGTCAGCACAAGACTTCTCTTGCGGCCAGGCTCTGCTGTCTCCAACGCCGATTCAACATGCTGAAAAGCCGACAAAGGCTGACTAGCACCAACTTTGTAGGACACACCACAAAAACTAGAGCATCAGACGCTCGCTGATGGTCCGACATTGACCAATGGCCGACCGTCAATCTGAAGTGTAGGGATCTTCTCCACTTTTTGGGATAAAGAAGCTCCATTTTGATGCTTTTTCTGCACTCTGGCACCTTACTTACATTAAAACTACAAAAAAGTCTTAGTGTGAATCAATTTATTTTCATTGAGAATTAGAATATGGTTGAGGGGGGCAGATTTGGCCGGCGGGCCATGAGTTGACCATCATTAGGTCATAGTGCAATTTGCTGTGCTCACCCCGTTGACTTCAAAAGAACTGACACCAAATTCTACAGAAAAATTTGAATGCTGTCACTGACGTCTTGACCTTTTTTATTATAGTTTCCTTGACCATAGCCAAATTTTGCCTGAATGCCCAAATTTGTGCCTGAATTTAACCACGTTTAACCACAGAGTTATTGAATTGTAAGTTTAACATGTCCACCACATAATGTAACATACAGAAGTAACGTATCTGTGGTCTGCATTTATTCTGCAGTTTGTGTTGCTTTTACCTGAACAGGTTATCCATCACATTCTGGTAATTTTCCAGACTATTCTGCGGCAGGTAACAGGAAGAAAACACGATGATGTCATTCATACCGTCTCCATAGTAACCTGAGAGGCGACAGAGAAGGTACAGCAAGTGTTTGAGGTCTCGTCTACACGTAAAAAGATATTTTCCCCCTCCATTAAAAAAAACAAAAAATCTTTGTTTTACAAAATGTCTCCGTCCACACTAGAACCACAGACTGTAAAAATAACAAAGGTTGCTACTGTGATGCCACCCTTCAGATTGTGGACTGCCGTTTTGAAGCCTTGAGTTTGGCATTTTTGCTGTTGCCATTTTGTTTTTTTGGAGCCAGAAGTGACCATATTTGAGCAAGAGGGTGGGGCTGTGGAGGAGCGAAGGGTAGATCTGACTGGGAAGCTAACACTATTAGTTGACAGCCTGTCCCTCAAAGCAGCCCGCTGTTAAATATGCATAACTTTGAACCTTAATAAAATGTAAGCAGGTGAGTTATGTTGAAATTAGCTCCAGAGACCAAAACAAATTGTGTACCAGGCTGTAAACATATTTTTATCTGTTGAAAAGTTGGTCTATTACTGCGGACTAAAGTAAACTTTGCATAAGTTAAAATCCTGTTTAAAATCATGTGTTTAATGTGTAAACAATCTCTGTGTTTGTTAGAAGCCAGTGGAAATAGAGCCCTGAAACAATGAAATGATTCTACTGACCTATAGTCCAGTCAATCTAACTCAAAAATGGGCTCACCCTAGGAGAAATTGCAATAGTAATGTTTCATACTTTGCTCTAATACCCTCCTGCATCATATCTCAAGTATACCTTCATGGATTTAGTGGAATGTTAATAATTCCACGTCAAAAGCAACGTTTTAACATTTTACAGTTACATGGTCAGGGTGAAATGATGATAATATTGGAGGGTCTTTACTGCTGATGGAAATGCCCGAACCTCGCTTGCCCTACATGTAAAAGAGAAGACAAAGCACTGTTTATTGTCTTTTTATCCACCAACTATGATGCCCCATTTTGTGTCAGAGGCTGCTTTCTCTTCAGCTATTTTGTAAGGGTGTCAGGCTTGGTTAAAAGTGCCCTTAAAGTCTGTTGAGTCTCTTTCCATGACTGGGGTGAAATCCTGACTTGGGGTAAGGTCTACTACACCTCTCTATCCTGCCTGTGGGAGGCAGGACTCCCTTCAGTGCAAGCTTTAGTGAGGGAAAAGCAAGCCAGGTTTTTGACCAAGATGAAGCTGCATCAGGGCATGCTAGATGACCCCTTGTGGTATGATTTAGAAATGACGATAAAAGACATTCAAGTCATGAGCTTATACTTGTCTGAGATAATGGAGATACAAGATCATATTCAGAGTGACCGTAGAGAGATGATCAAAAAAATTAAGATCTAAAGCGGGAACAAGATACAAGACCTACCAAGTCATCAATCCGGATATATCTGTTCATCCACTTTATACCAGCCCCAGGCCTTATTTCAGAAAGCAGGAAAGCAGAGTTTTCGGTTCCAGAACAGTTGATCAGAATTAGTTCAATCAACTCTGAGTATGTTCAGCCTGAGGGAAGCATGTGCACAGTGAGCACCACAAGCCATCATCAATGGAGTGCAGATAACATGATTTTCAGTGTTCATATATTTTAATATAATTTGCTATATCCTCTTATTCAGCTGTAATCTGATGGGGCCCAAACACAAAGATATTGTACAGACTGGTAAAAGTTTTGCTTATACTTTCTTCATTCTGTCGACATGAGGCTGAGGTTAACTGAATTGCTGAATTGCTGTGAAATGACTTCCGATTCACGTAATCTCCTTTATTCTCAGATGGAGCTATGATGGGATGTTGAGTCCCATAAATGAGCCAGTCACACCGCGGAATCCTTACATATATGAAAAGTATTCATAAATCATTGCATTATGTGTCCACATAGATTCTTTTCTTATTAACACTGACAAACCTGCAGTTCTATGGAATTCCTCTTTTTTTTAAATATTATTTTTTGGGCTTTTATTGCCTTTAATGATTAATGAACCCATGGCCGCTGCAGCAGCAGGAACTGTACAGCTCCTATATAAGGGCCCCCCGCTCCATCCACTAAGCCACTGATGCCCTGTAGTAGTTGTCCTTAATAATCGTTTCTGATTTATGTCCAGGGAAAACCACAAAAACGGGCAAAAGTCTTTTCAGATCCAGGGTCACTTTTCTTACGGCCCGGGCCCGATAAACCGTTGCCTTGCTGATGTGTTCAGTGCCTCTGATGTTAGAAAGAAAACTGCCATTGCCAAAGAAACAAAGGACAATGCATAAAATTTGCTCAGATGAAAATGCAAATCCATGATGTGTAATATTTGATATATCTGGGTGGAACAGATTGTTAGACAAATGAGGTGTTAGGTGAAATTGTGTCTTTCATAGAGACAGTTCAAAGAGAGACATCCAAACAGGGTCTAATCACCATCTCCTTACGGAACAGTCTCTGAGTAAACTGTACTTCAACGTCCACGACTTAATTCACAAAAGGACACGACAGGTCTCTTCTTTCCTGCCACACACCCAACAGGCAGTCAGCCTCAGGCTAACATGTATTTTATAGTTCTGCGTTGAATTGACGGCGTATCCATGGCATAGGCTGCCTATGCCGTAACCTACGCAGTAGCCTAACGTGCACCTCTCCAGAATTGTAACTATGCGTTGCGGTGATGCAGACTTATTGTCTGTCACTGTATACTGACACCATTTCCCTCAGTGGAAACGGAGCTTGTATTTACTTATAGTTCACAGATAAGAAACAATAAATTGTGTAGACAGTACAGCCTCCATTAAAAAAGCATTTTAAGTCTTGTGTGTGATTTATCCTTCAGGGATTTATACTTCAGGATTTATCCAGGTTTCGTATGAGAAGAGGAAATCTCTGCTCGTCGCTAGGCTAATTTATACAATGTAAAATGCCAAAGGCTTGTGCTAATAATGTTAGCATTTTGTATTTGTTTGGAAAACGTGTTTAGTATAAGACAGTTGTTTTATTGGTGAACCTTGTAGTTGTAATGGAGCCAAACTGTGTGCCATTAATGTTACCTTTGTTAGATGTTGCTGTTGTCCCTGGTTTTATATGAGAAGATGAAAAGATCACTAGCTGCTAGGCTAATTTATACAATGTAAAATGCCCTAGGATTATTCTAATAACGTTAGCATGTTTTATTTGTGGGGAAAATGTGTCCAGATTAACACAAGTGTTTGTCTGTGAATGCTGCGAGTTGTAGTGATGCCAATTTGTGTACTTGTGTTTGAAATTCTCTGTTAAGCCATGTTTAATGTGTGTTTAATGTGTGTTTTGGATCAACTAAACTTAACAGCACTTCACAGAAACCTCTACCATCGACTAGTGTTTTGGAGGTGTAACTGCAGAGTGACACAGACACACCACCGCAGAAGTAAAAATGCTCACAACGGTGAAGGCGATGTGCGTAGGCTACGTGCACAACCATAAATCCCCTTTTAGATGAAGCAAACCTGCTTCATGTTGCCATAGTAACTGACTCAGGGTTACACTGAACTGGCTTTGTGAAAAACAAAACTCAGAGATTCCCTCATCCAGGGCCGTCGCAATTGGACAGGCAAACTAGGCAATTGCCTAGGGCCCCGAGCTGGAAGGGGGCCCCCAGACACGGCTGACATTGGTCCATATCAATGACAATATGATGGAACCCCTATAGACACTGCAACAACGACAACACTTTGGAATCCCCCCTAATGGGGCCCCCTACTAGCTGCTGCTTGTGAGTGGCTAAGTAGGGTGACCAGACGTCCTGCATTGTGCGGGACTGGTATCCAGTGACATTTCAGGTATTAGCTGAGCTATTGAGTATCTTTAAGCAGTGAAAGTTATTATTTATTTCTTTTCACTTGTAGGTTAGATTTGTTTATATATGCTACAGTGATTTGTTTTCCACAGAGCTCTACGGTGCGAGAATTTTACTCGCATTTGCGACTAAAAATAGTTTTGCGCAAGCAAAGTAAATCATTCAGGAGCACCCTGTGCGAGTACAGATTTCAACCAGCAGCAGAAACGAAAGGCGAATCCTGCGGGTTAAACCCACAATCCTTGTATGTTGAACGGGGGTCACAGACGCCGTATTCCTGTCAAATACGGCGCAAGATAAGGGCTTACCAGTGATGGAGAAGTCCGGCTCCAGGTGCAATAATTTCCTCTTTGTTGATTTCATGACTGTCCAGAAGTACCTGAACAGCCGAGCCGTGGCAGCACACAGGTATGTGCCGTGTCAGAGGAGAAACGAGCTGTTCACATTTCTCTCTTTGTGGCAGGTAACGGTCCACAAACCTCACCGCACTTTAGGGACTGTTCATTACTTATGAAGGGACTGTTCTTTACTTATGAAGGGACTGTTCTTTACTGTCAGAGGAGGAGGGTGGCTGGTTGATTTTTATTTCATTTATTTATTTTATTTTGATCTCCCCTATGTTAATCACTTATTGATGCTGTTTTTGAAGTATGAATAAGTCAATAAGTAATTTATTCCATTGAAATATCAGTGATGTATTATAGAAAAGTGATTTATCTTTTTATAAATGACAAAAGGCACATCTGCCTAATCTTTGCTGTGGTATCGTGATACTACTCAGAACTGTGATACTGTCACTGGTATCGTAACGTGGGTCCCAGTTTTGGTACCGTGACAAGTCTCTGATGATTAAACTTCGCGCTGGGGGTGGGTGTCCCACATTGTCCCTCACAAACCTACTCCTTGTCCCACATTTAGTTTATTGGGACCTGGTCACCCTAGAGGCAGGGTGGGGTGGGGAGCCTCCAAGGTGCCTCTTGCCTGGGGCCCCCAGAGAGTCTTGAAACAGCCCTGTCTACATAAACTATTAACTATTTAAAAAACTAGAATTTACCAATAAAAAACTATCAAGTTAAACTAATAATTTCCTATTTTCTCTTGCCTGGGGCCCCCAGAGTGTCTTGAAACAGCCCTGTCCTCATCTCAGGCTTAACATACTCAGAGTTTTCACTAATGCTGCTTTCTGAAATAGGGCCGTGGATAGCTGTTCAGCATCAGTTGAACAGTGATTTATCTTGGTAAAAAGAGAACCAGCTGTGTAGTACTGAAAACCCAGTGTTGACCCATAAGTTACCTTGCTAACTCCAAATCACACTTCGTAGTACAGGCCTCAGGAGTCCGCCATTGTTGTTGTTGTTTCTGGCGGATGCTTATTACACAAAGCAACAATGGGCATGTGAGAATTAAAGAGATCATCTCATTGTTTCCCAAAGGCTCCGTTTTACATCCATACAGATACACAGTGACTAATATTTAGAACAGTGGTTCCCAACTGGTGGGTCGCAGTCCAAAAGTGGGTTGCAGGTTCATTCAGAATGGATCGCAAGTGACCGCGCAAGTGTCAAGTTTGTAAAAAGTATAGAGCTTTTATTTCGAAGTGCATCTAGTTACTGCTGTGGGGTGAGTGATTAACCGACAGAGCTTGACAGAGACAGAAAACTAACTCAATGATACTCTCAACTCTCATTTTGAACATTTCTCACCTGTGTGCTGGCTCCAGCAGGTGGGCCTGCTGAACCGCCATCTTTGCGAGCGGACACTGCTCAGAATCAGAAATTTCACCACTTCAAGTATGGCTGTTGAAGTGCACAGTCTGGCATAATTTATCGCTCTGCTTCTGCAATTGGTCCTCAGTACTGTCTTAAACAGCTTTCACATCTCACATCTCCAAAAATGTCGGAGTAAATTTCAAAAAAGGCGATATTTGGATAAACGTAGGCCACGTACTTAAGAATAGCCTATTAAAACTTAATAAAGTGACAAAGCCTAGCCTTACAGTGGAAATTAAAATAGACTTGGCCGTGCAGGATATTGGTGCATACCGTGCAAATGGAAGTTTGTCACTGACATCAGTTTTTTAACTGCCAGTCACATGGTGAAGCCTACATAAAGTGTTGAGTTGAATTGTTTTAGTTCCTACGTTCCCTGAAGGCAACGTGATAGGGGAAGGTCCCTAGCCTTTTTGTTCAGCTGTCTGTCATGATTCCACACCCCTCTCAGTTGATGCCCCCACGCTAGATCAGGGCCAAAAGTCTGAAACTGAAAAGAAAAGATCTGAAACTGAAAAAGAAAGATCTGAAAGTGAAAAAGATTTGAAACTGTAAAAAATAAGATCTAAATCTGAAAAGATAAAACGTGCAACTGAAAGAAATAGGATCTCAAATATCTAAATATATGAAAGTGAAAATAAAAATAAATAATTTATTCAAAAGAATTACCAAAGTGAATCATAATTATATTTAACCTGAAAAAACATTTTGTACACTTATTTTTATTTTGAATACCTTGATGTATTCTTCAAAATTCAAGATAATTCAAGATCAAAACTTGAATTTTCAGTTTCAAATTTCATTTTTTCAAGTACAAAACATTTGGTCCCAATATAGCTCCATACAATGACATATCGAAACACAAGTATGATGCTGAATGTATTGTGGACCTCAAACTAATGACTAAGAAGGAATCTGGATCCTGTTGCTGGACCAGTCGGGAACCACTGGTTTCGAAAATCCGCACTGTAGAGAGGGTTTTTCAAAAAATTTTAGTGACACAAAACTCTGTGTGGACGAGTGGCCAAAATGTAGAAGACAATATTAGTTTTCAAAAATATCTATTTACATGTAGCCAGGAGCTGAGATAACTGCAACCAAGCTGAGTCATCGTACCTCCGTGTGACAGCACCCTGAGGAATGGCTCCAGGATGCTCATGTTTACCCGGCTCTCCTGAGGAGGAACACCTGTGGAGAAACAGCGCCACCTGGTGCCTTGACTGTCCACCATGTCCTCCCGTTCCAGAGCTCCCAGTTCACTCTGGTCCATCCCCGGTGCAGAACCGGTCTGTGAGTCGAACCTGGACCTGGGACTGAAGCCGGGCGCTCTGCGACGCCGGGATGCCACGCCGAGACGCCGCAGGTCGTCTGGAACACAAACCATGTGATGTCATCAAAGGTGCTTTGGGATGGAATAAATAAACAGGTGGTCATCCTCAACAGTTCTGACCTTTGACCTCTCACCTTCCAGGTCCAGGTCGTAGATGGGGAAGGGCAGTGATTCGCTGTCAGAGGGCGTTTCCATGGCATCCAGGTCAAAGTCCAGCCCCGTGTCATCATCGTCTCCAAGTGAAGGGGAGAGAAAGGCTGAGGAGAAGTCGTCTGAAATTGTAGACTCACTGCGATCTAAAGAATTAGCATTGTTGGCTGGAGTTAGCATGTATCATTATTATTATTATTATTATTATTATTATTAATAATAATAATAATTATCATTATTATCATTATTATTATTATTGTTATTATTATTATCAATTATATTATTACCTAAAGACAAACTGAGAGCTGGAGCCACCAGGACTTTCTTCTTCATTGGTCGTGACAAGGCCAGACTGCTGGGAGGAGCTGAGACAGGAATTGAGGTCACACATTCAGTCTTTCACCTCACACTTTATCATTTATCTTAACAATCTGTTCCACCCAGATATATCAAATATTACACATCATGGATTTGCATTATCATTGGAGCAAATTTTATGCATTGTCCTTTGATTCGTTGGCAATGGCAGTTTTCTTTCTAACATCAGAGACACTGAACACATCAGTGAGGCAACAGTTTGTCAGGCCGTAAGAAAAGTGTCTCTGGCTCTGAAAAGACTTTTGCCTGTTTTTGTGGTTTCCCTGGACATAAATCAGAAAGGATCATCAAAGAGGAATTCCACAGAACCGCAGGTTTGTCAGTGTTAATAAGATATTAATCTACGTGGATACATGATGGAATGATTTCTGAATACTTTTCATATATTCAAAAATTTCTGCGGTGCAATTGGCTCAATTATGAGACTCACATCCCATCATAGGTCACACTGTTAAGATAAAATGTTTGTAAAATGTTTCTATATTTTCTGTATATTAGCCACATTAATGCATCACATTACACAACGTCACTTCACGTTACCTATCAATACCCTCTGCAGTCTTTTCCCATCACACCTCACACTGTTTAGCTGCAGCTGCCGTATTAGATTTTTATTTTATTTTTTTCAAGACATGCAAAGTCTTCATTCGCAGTCAATCTCCGATTCAGTTGGGATGAAATAAGTGGCTGAACATACTCAGAGTTGATTGAGCTAATTCTGATCAGCTGTTCTGGAACCGGAAACTCAGAGTTCCTCAGCTCAGGCTGAGAGGTTTCTTGAGCCTGCTTTCTTAAGTAGGGCCCAGGACTTTCTTCTTTGTTGGTTGTGACAAGGCCAGACTGCTGGGAGCATAGATATATATAATCATAGATGACTCATTCCTGTGGCTACTGTGTGTCAACGTCGCCGCCATCTTGGGGAGGTCACGGCCGGCTGGCTAGTACTGTTGTGTATAGAGATAAGTCTTCAGCAAACTTTGCGTGCTGACTCAAAAGACTCAAAGTGTAATTGGGTGCCAGTCCAAAAAATTACAGCAAAGCAGAAAAACCCGACAGCACTCACTAATAAGTATAATACTTTTTAATATAGTGGATTGCACAGCAGCAGTCGAACGGACGTGTTTCAACTCATAGCCGTCCTCAGCGTTAAATGGTTTGTGGGCGTGTGTCCTTTTTAACAGGAACCAGCTGGTTCAGATTAACATTAAAAACAATACAAATATGGATCATTTATAAATGCAACCTCAGTGATACATTGAAAAGTCTGAATATAATAAAAAAAATAGAATGTGTATATATATATATATATATATATATATACACATTTGTACTTCAAGATTTTCTATTTTTTTATTATATTCAGACTATTAGATGTATCACAGAAATAAGAATTTCTATTTTAGTTTTTTTAATGAATATTTTATTTGTTGTTGGGTTTTGTTTTTGCAGATTTTAGTTTTTACTCAATCATAAAGATGTAATTCCTCTCATATTTTTAGTTTTGCTGTTGTTTTTGATTATTTGAATACTTTATTCTTATTTTTTAAATTGATGTTTTATGTTTTATTGTTTATTTTGTGTTTTTATCTAGATATTTTGTATTATATTTTGTAAGTATTTCATAAAGTTTACTCATTTATTTTATTTAATTTATTTTCATATTTATTTATATTTTGTATTTAATTTTTATTTTAAAATCTTGTTATTATTATTATCATTAATACGCATTTTAAAGAGAGCATAATGTACAAAATTTGCCCCATTACAATTTTAAATTAGAGCAAATTATACGAGACAAACTTCGTCTCCAGGGCTGTGGGTGTTAAAGGATTAATGATGGACAGTAAAATAACTAAAACTCAACAGAAATCAAACTGTAAAGTTTTCAGAAGCATTGTGGAGTAAGGTCTTTCTCCATACCTGGCCGGTCTGCGGTTGGCGTGGATGCTTTCTGTTCTGTGACAAACTCGTCTTCAACAGCTCCTGAAGACAGGAAGTCAGAGATCAGAAGAAGAAGATGAAGAAGAAGAGGAGGAGGAGGAAAAGGAGCTGCCCTGGATATATGTGTGTATGTATCATTCTCATCAAAACTCATTAAAACTACCAAAACGTATTATTATCATTATTGATGATGATGTTGTTGTTGTTGTTGTTTTCCTGTGGGCAGCAAAGGGCGCTGCAGCTCAGGAGCTAAGAAAATTACCTGTGTGGAGGTGAGACTGCTGCTCTGGCTCACCTGCTGGAGGACAAACAGTTGTCATGAAGAGAGACAGACAGACTTTCACATAAAGAAGAGATGAAGATGGACTTGTCTTCCTTACCCTCTTTGTCTGCAGTTGAAACATCTTTGCTCTCCATACCTGCTGACTCAGCACCTGCTGCTGCTGCCATGACATCATTGACCAGTTCACCAGTTTCCTTGTCCTCAACCTCCTCCACTTCATCCTCCTCATCTTCTGTGGAGGAAGATCAGACTGATTGTCACATACACAGTTCAACATGTCGTGAAATTATTTTGTGCCTAGCTCCAGGAAACAACTGACAAATAGAAAAAACATATAACATAATAATAATTATTTCTTTATTTATATAAATATAATATACAAATATAATATAAATACCATAGGAAAAAGACTACTTATATATGGATAGATAGATAGATAGATAGATATAAAAGTAAAGAAAATCAGTTTAACAGATTAAACGATTGTAATAATAACTGAATGATTTCCTGTGTGTAGACACAGGTCAGTACCTGTCTGATCATCAGGTGGTGCAGCAGGACTCATGGTGGTTGTTAAAGTACCATTAGCAGCTGCAGTAGTATTAGCAGTGGTGGTAGTATCACTAATAGTAGTAGTTGCAGTAGTCGTAGTATCAGTAGTATTACTTATGATGTCTTCCAGAGATGACCTGCACACAGAAACATTTACAGACTGTAAACTGACCTAACTGATTATTTTGATTTCACTGATATTAGTTATCATCATGTACTGCACACAAGTACCAATATAAGGTATTTGTACTTGAGATTTGTTTTTCCTTTTCATGCTACATTCTACTGAAATCAAACTGTTTATACAACAAGTGCAGCTGAAACCATTAGTTCATTAAACAGTTAGTGGATTGACAGAACACTTGATGGCTCCTGCTGCAAAAACTTTTCCTTTAAATAAAGTTAGTAATTGTAACGTATTAGTGATAATGTTAGTATCAGTGATAATATCAATAATTGTAAAGTATTGGTAGTAATGTTAATAATTGTAAGGTATTAGTAATAATGTTAATAATCGTAACATATTAGTTGTAGGAGCCAGGAATTAATTAATAGGTGTGTCTTTTCTATTCGTAATAAGGGGAAAGGATATTGATTGTTATTCTTTGGTCTTGTTTGTTTTGGTTATGATATAATTTATTTTGTGGTCATATTGCGTAGGGGGATAGCGGGTAACATCTATGGGCAGGCATATGAAGTTAATATATTCACCTGTTCACTCCTCATTGTGTGGGAGAGAGAGGGGGGGTGAGCTGGGTTGCCATATTTTTTTGTTACTTTGATTATCAGTTTGTGCACTTTATCATGAGTTGATCATCTTTTTTCATTAATAAAAAGTTAAACTTATTTTCGAAATCTCAGTGGATTCTTCTGTTAAGAGTGTCAGACAGTCAGGCCCAACCTCAGTCCCTCAGCGACTCCTTTGCTGTTTGAAGTCGCTACATTAGTGATAATGTCAATATTTGTATTGGTAGTAATGTTGATAATCGTAACATATAAGTGATAGTTTCAATAATTATGAAGTATTGGGTAGGTAGTGAGGTTATTAATTGCAATGTATTAGTGATAATGTTAATAATCATAATGTATTGGTGATAATGCTAATAATCTTAACGTATTTGTGATAATGTTAATAATCGCAACGTATTAATGTCAGTAATTGGAAAGTATTGGTAGCATTGTGTCAATAATTGTAAAGTATTAGTGATGATATTAATAATTGTTACATATTAGTGATAATGCTAATAATTGTGATGTATAAATGATAATGTCAATAATTGTAACGTATTAGTGATAATGGTAACAATTGTGACGTATTCAGGGGCGGAAATCCCGGGGGGGACAGGGGGGACATGACTCCCCCTTCAGTAAAACTGTCCCCCCTAGAATAATTTGAGACACAATTAATAATTTTTGAACAATGCAGAAGTATTTATTAAAAGCACAATGTAAGCGGTTCTCATTATAATCGCACAATAATGTGCTATTTAAATCTTAAAAGATTTAGTCCCCCCTCCCATTCCTAGTAGTGGTATATCCCACACTCTTTCCAATGGGCGGGGCTACTTGGCAGCAGTAGCAGCGTGTGGCTGGAACCGCTGCCCACATCGCCATCGCAGGGTAAGATGTTCACTCACGTGGACACAGTTTAACTTACACAAGTTACAACACATCCCATTTACTGTTACAACAAGCCCCAGGCCCAGGCTGATAATATAAACTTTCTCATGCATTGTTCAAAAGCCTACTCAATTACGAGTGCTGCTAAGCTAAAAGCTAATGATTAAGCTCAGAGTTTAGTGATAGTCAGAGAGGACAGGAGAGAAAGAAGAGGGAGAGGACAGGACAAGAGCAGTCAGTGGCGGAGCGGCTCGTAGCTAATGGGTACCTGTCTGTAGGCTCTCCACCTGTCAGTGAGACATGAAAGACGTGCAGTCACGGACGAGGAGCGGTCATTACGTGCGACTATTACGCACGGTTGTGATGGAGCGTAGCTAATGGGTACCTTTTCTGTAGGCTCTCCACCTGTCAGTGAGACAAACATGAAAGACGCGCAGTCACGGACGAGGAGCGGTCATTACGCGCGACTATTACGCACGGTTGTGACGGAGCGTAACTAATGGGTACCTGTCTGTAGGCTCTCCACCTGTCAGTCAGACAAACATGAAAGATGTGCAGTCACGGACGAGGAGCGGTCATTACGTGCAACTATTACGCATGGTTGTGACGGAGTGGCTTGTAGCTAATGGGTACCTGTCTGTAGGCTCTCCACCTGTCAGTGAGACAAACATGAAAGACGTGCAGAACGGACAAGGAGCGGTCATTACGCGTGACTATTACGCACGGTTGTGAGGTGTGCAGCGGCAGATCTCACAGCACACTGTTTATAAACCAGTTTACCAGTTTAATTGCAGGAAATGTTGTTGTTAAGCCATTTCTCATAAGTATAGACACTCACTCTGCCTGTTGGAGAGATAGAGAGAAGATTAAAGCGTCATATTGCGGTAAAAGATGTTGTATAAAAGACAGGCTACAACTTTTTTTCCTTGTCCCCCCCTGGAATTATTCTCTAAAATTTTACTGTTTATTGTCCCCCCCAACTATGAAATGGGATTTTCGCCCCTGGACGTATTAGTAATAATGTTAATAATTGTAAGGTATCAGTGATAATGCTAATAATTGTAATGTATTGGTGGTAATGTTAATAATATTTATCATTACTAATAGTAAATAGTAATGGATTAGTAATAATGTCAATAATTGTAATGCATTAGTGATAATGTTAATAATTGTAACATATGAGTGATAATGTTAATAATTGTATTTTTTTTTTTTTTTTAGTCTAAAGTAGAATAAACTGAAGTGCATGAACTCTGACCTGCGGGTGTCTTCTTCTTGTTCTTCCTCTCTGGACTCCATGTTGTTCCTGCTGACAAATTACCTGGTTACAATTTAAGTATTTACATTTTATGAATATATAAGCTGTAGTTACTTTGCAGATTAAAATGTTACACATTAAACATGTGACTGTATAAAGTATGATGCACTGCGATGAAGTACATGATCCAACAGTGTGTAACCTTGTTAAACACCTTGACAGCATTTACATTAAAAGTTGACAGTAGTCATCAGGTAAGGGCCGTTTCATAGTCGACGCAAAGGCACTCAGACGCGAAAGCATTGGGATGCATCAAGATGCATTGGCCGCCATGATGCGTGCTTGCGTCTCAAAATGTGCTGTCCCTTTTTTTGATACGCGATGCAGCAACACGTGTAATACCATGCGTTGCCAGCGAGGGTGATAATGAAAAGCGACGTACTTGAAATTAACCACTTTTTGTTATTCACAGAAGAAGGAGGTTTGAAATATGGCAGACGAGGAGGAAAAACTTTGCGAACTCGTACGGGCACACCCCCATTTATGACAGTTCAAGTGCCCTGCACTCTAATAAAATAGCAGTAGAAAATGCGTGGAAAGAGATAGCAATGGCAATGGGAAAGAGCATCGAAACAGTAAAAAAAGATTGTAAAAACGTGAGGGACATTTTGATCTGAACATCACCTGGAATGTCACCTGGAATGTACGGTCACTCTGCTACCCCTTATTGCGCGAGGAATGTATTGCATTTCAAGTGTCGCCCTCGTTGCTTGCATTCAATGTGTTGACTATGAAAAGAATTGCGCTGCTCGCGTCACTTGCGTCGCTTGCTCGCGTTGCGTGTGTTGACTATGAAACGGCCCTAAGAATATAAATGGATACATACAGTAAGACCGGCCATTGTTTCTGAGTACTTTTATTTTTGATACTTTAACTACATGAAGCCTTGTGTAGGCCTACTTAAGTAATTATTAATACAGGACATTGTTACAATGGAGTATTTTTATACTATACTGCTGTACTTTAATTTTAAGGTCCTATATAACTTACAGAAAAAGCTTATTAGTGACAATGGTGTTGTTTAGTGAAATGCAGTAGGTATCCTGTTGGTCACACTAGATATGAGCAAGCACTTGGACATGACATGACAAACAAACGTGATGAAATGAATGTGACTGACCGCCATTGTATATGGCAGGTCCTGTTAGCTAGGTTACAGATAGCTTACCTTACCTTAGGTTACATTTAGCTTGTTGGCTAACCCTGCCTTGCATTATGCTTGACAAGTAAAAACATTATCAATGACATGTTACATCATTTATTGTCGGCTAAATCAACACCATTTGTATGTAAGCATCATGGATCATGTTAGCTGGCGAAGTAATTTGGCAAGCTAGCCAACTCATAAATCCACTCAGATATTTTGCTAACGTTAGTGAGCAAACAAGCTCAGCTTAGCCAGCTAGCTACACTGCATTGATCTGGCATTGGTTGCTTTGTTCTGTTAGGGTCATTCCTAGCATTCTGTGTAATTTGAGTCCCCATGACATAATACAGTCTTAGTTTTGTGTAAAAATGGGCTAACACTTATTTTTAAAAGCTTGTCTTACATGGTAACCACTTCTACCATCAAACAATGATATGTATGCAGGATTAATTAAAATTAACATTATTATTATTAACAATATAACATTTAACATTACTTTAAATTAGCATAAGTAGGTGAAATTATCATGTCCCCAATTTTGTTTGCTCAATTTCAATTACAAATATAGGTAAAAGAAATCTAACAAATTCTACATTTTTTTATTATATTTGTATAGCCTAATTTATAATATTGCTCACCACGTTATTTTTCGTCATTTATATATTTTTAATGCTAAAATTTTTTAAATATGTTGTGCCCCTGGGTCGATTGCCCACCCTCCAAAATATCACACCCATCCTGTCCTGACACTGTCTTTGACACTGTCCTACAGACACAGTTTCTGGGCTGTTACAACCTCCTGTGTCAAATTAAAGGCAAGACAACTCTGTCCCCCCCATTACACGATCGTCCTATACAGCACAGTAAGGCAGAATAACAGTTTGATATTCCTGCTTTGAACAGGCAGTAAAAGGAGCTAAGGTTAGAAGACAGTTGATGGTTAAGTGTGTGTGTATGTGTGATACTTTAAATGGTAATTTTAATGATTAATAGTTGTTATTAATGTTGTTAATTAATGTTTAGAATTGTTTATGTTCATTGTCATATCTCAAATGTTCATTTTAAACTTAATTACATTTCTTTTCTTTAATGTTGTTCACTGGTGTAACGTCCACCCTGTTACATCCTGTCCATCCTGTTACTCTTCTGTCCACCCTGTTACCTGTGTGTTGTTGTTTTTGTTTTGTTTTTGTTTGTTTTTTTATGATAATTAAATAAAATCAACAAATATTAAGCATGTCTTAGTGGTTATTTGCATGCTATGAAATGGCAAAATGAAATCACTGAAATACGGAGCAAAATTCCATTAAAAATCCCTTTGATTCGAAAAGAAATGTGTTGAAATTAGATTAAACAGAGCAAGACGTTTTTCAAAATATTTTTTTTTGTTTTTGAATACTTGTTAAAGGTTATTTTGAAGATAAAGTAAGGGACATTTTAAGTCTTAAAAAATATAAATATTGTAATAACTGTGCATTCAAAACACATATTAATAGAGATGAGAATGTCCTGTCTGTCACATGCAAAGAATTTGGTTGAAAATATTAGATCATAATATCTGGAGCTGGACCGATACATTTTTCTTATACTTCATCATGCCCTCATTTACATGAAATAATAAAATCCTGTAAAATTTTACATTTTTTGATAGAAGTTAACCAGGCTAAAATGGCACCGCATAATAGGAATGACCCAGTAGCTGATAAAGTTATTTTTTCAAATGCCAAGCCAGCCAACTTAACAGCCAGATCAGCCCTGGAGTCTGGATAAATTAAATGATGTTAATCACTTCAGACAAAATTTTGCTACATTAGCTAGGAATTCATTCATGTTAGCAAGCAACTAAAACCACATATCCCAATATATTTCACATCAGTGTTTCCTCTGATTTTTGCAGCATCAGGGACACAGAATTTATGATGAGGCACTGAATTATATGTTTTTTAGTTGCTGTTTATGACCAAAAAAATGAGTTTTTCTTTTTTTTTTACATTCCTATCTTTTTATTAACCTATTAATTTATAATGTATATGACAAGCAAAATGCAGTCTGTGTTTCTGTTTACTTGCATTAAACTTTTCATTTTTTTATTAAACATAATTATGTGAGTACTTCACCTCCTATATATTAGCAGATCTGTAGTATAATATATCCAAATAACTCACAGAAAAATTAGACTCAGATCAAAACTGAACTAAACTACAGGCTGTCAATAAACCTCTGGCCACACAGTGTCTGAGGTTGACTTTGTCATGCTCATATCTCACTGCTGAAGTAATCTGTATTTGTGCTGCTCTTATCTCAGAGGACCAGGTTACAACGAAGGAGACTGAAAGGTTGAAGACAAACTACAAACTTTTCTCAAATGACACAATGAAGAAACTAAAGATTTACAATGAAAACATAGAAGTAAAGACTCACAGCAGGTCTGCGCTCTCAGGGAGTCAACAGGAAGCTCACTTACACCCAGCAGCGGCAGCCAGGTGAAGTGAGACAGGTGAGACAGGTTCAGGACAAACAGCCGAGATCACTGAGAAACCTACCACTCACCTGGAGACTCACCTGATGACATCACAGTGACTTTTTATGAGTTTATGAGCGGACTCTAACACTTCACCCGTCTGTCTCTGTCTTTGTGTACTCTCAGCCAACAGGACGGCAGAGGTGTGGTGTGTTTCCACAGCAAGGGCCTGGCCCTGTTACCACGGAGATATGACTGTACAAGCAGGGGTGGAAACAGCAGCATTGCATGCCCCTGCCTGCTGAGTACACACACACACACACACCTATATGTGTGTGTGTGTGTGTGTGTGTGTGTGAGAGTTGATTACTCAATGATGAGTTTTTATTTTCCTGTTGTTGTCGTTGACAAGTTGAGTCGAGTTTATTCCAACTGGCCAACCTTTGACTCAACAGGTTTGTCATTTAACGGCTTCACAGAGCAACAGGATTAACAAGTCTGCAGTCATGCTGGCAGCTCTGTGTGGCTGCACAGTGAGGCCTCGTCCACATGGACATAGATATGTGTTTTCTCTTTCTGTCAACACGCACACTATGTTTTAAAAGTAACTTAATTCACTGGGCCAAGGTGGAACGTTTACTTGTAGTGTTACTCAATGCATGAGTTGACAACATGAATCTATCAGGACACCTTAAATGTCATTGTGACGGGGTGCCCACTGGCTCAGTGGGTAGAGCAGGTGCCCATGTACAAAGGCTGGTTCTCACACTATGAATCCCCCCACAGGCACGATGAACACAAGTAGTTCTCTAGGAGCTGGTTTAATGAAGCCATCCAATCTCCATCACACCGTGAAAACTGTACACAAATAACACAATTGACACAATTAGACATAATAAAATAAAGTAAATTAGACCAGACAAAACGTAGGCTACACACATGTAGCTAGCAATACAATTTGACCAAATAATAAGAAACAAAAAGTACCTCGTTGGCTGCATGCCATAAAAGAGGGAATTGTCCATGAAGCGGGAGGTGATTGTCCTTAATGTCGTTTGTTGTCTCGTCTTGTCCGACAACTAACTTATAAACTTTGTAAATAGCCAAATAACCGCGAGGTCATCTGACAGTCCATCAATCATCTCTTCATGTCAGGAATGAAGAAAGCGGAAGTACGTAACAGGAAAGGAAAGTGAAAGTACGTCTCCAAACAACGCAAGACCAGGCTTGTAGACCATGTACATAGGAATAATCAAATTAATCAAATCATGTGTCACTCAATAAAACTACTATGAAAATACAATCATGTCTCCAATTATTAATATGAAATGTAAACATGTAAATATGTATGTAAATAACTATGAATTAACTGTTTATATGAACCAATCATGGAATCAATTATGCATTAATGAACTACATCAGTGAACTGTATGCACCATCATGGATACATTTACACACACTGTTTACTGCAAAAGCAAAGGTCAGTGCATCATAAGTCTCTTGAACTACAGGAACATCTTTGTGTTGACAATATCCTGTGCATTGGCATCTCACCATTTCAATGATGGCCTGAGGAGCCCATCAGGGATAGTGGGTCTCAACTAGCCTTTATCATCCGTGTAGTAGCCATTTTGCAGAGGATTCAAAGCTACTTGCTGTTGAATGCTTGCCTGGCCCCAAACTCGAGCTTGCACATGTTGCTCCCCTATCAATAAGCTGCTTCAGGACATCCTCTGTAGGTGGTAGCTTGTTACGCTCTGCCTTACTTGTCAAAATGTACCATCTCAGCTCTGGAATGTTTCTTGTTGTGGTTCCTTTTGAGTAATAGGAAGCACACACAAACCTAATCAAATGTTTCTGTTGTTCTTCCCAGTGGTGTAAGGTAGTTACAATGGGCCCCAGTGCACGCTATTATGAGGAGCCCTATTACGCCCTAGTTACAAGTTATGAAGCACACACACACGCACACACACACACACACACACACACACAGTTTTAGGTGTATATATATTTTAGCAACAGTGTGTCTTACTGCCGCTTTTACGTTACATCCACTTGCAGATACTTTATATTGGACACTTTAACATACATATTACACAGCAATCATCATAACCTGTATAAGACAAATCTACAAAAGAAAATAGGAAATTATTAGTTTAACTTGATAGTTTTTATTGGTAAATTATAGTTTTTTAAATAGTTTATGTAGACAGGACTGTTTCAAGACTCTCTGGGGGCCCCAGGCAAGAGGCACCTTGGAGGCCCCCCACTCCACCCTGCCTCTAGGGTGACCAGGTCCCAATAAACTAAATGTGGGACAAGGAGTAGGTTTGTGAGGGACAATGTGGGACACCCGCCCCCCAGTGCGAAGTTCAGTCATCAGAGACTTGTCACGGTACCAAAATTGGGACCCACGTTACGATACCAGTGACAGTATCACAGTTCTGAGTAGTATCACGATACCACAGCAAAGATTAGGCAGATGTGCCTTTTGTCATTTATAAAAAGATAAATCACTTTTCTATAGGCCTAATACATCAATGATATTTCAGTGGAATAAATTACTTATTGACTTATTCATACTTCAAAAACAGCATCAATAAGTGATTAACATAGGGGAGATCAAAATAAAATAAATAAATGAAATAAAAATCAACCAGCCACCCTCCTCCCCTGACAGTAAAGAACAGTCCCTTCATAAGTAAAGAACAGTCCCTAAAGTGCGGTGAGGTTTGTGGACCGTTTCCTGCCACAAAGAGAGAAATGTGAACAGCTCGTTTCTCCTCTGACACGGCACATACCTGTGTGCTGCCACGGCTCGGCTGTTCAGGTACTTCTGGACAGTCATGACATCAACAAAGAGGAAATTATTGCACCTGGAGCCGGACTTCTCCATCGCCGGTAAGCCCTTATCTTGTGCCGTATTTGACAGGAATACGGCGTCTGTGACCCCCGTTCAACCCACAAGGATTGTGGGTTCAACCCGCAGGATTCGCCTTTCGTTTCTGCTGCTGGTTGAAATCTGTACTCGCACAGCATGCTCCTGAATGATTTCTTTTGCTTGCACAAAACTATTTTTAGTCGCAAATGCGAGTAAAATTCTCGCACCGTAGAGCTCTGTGGAAAACAAATCACTGTAGCATATATAAACAAATCTAACCTACAAGTGAAAAGAAATAAATAATAACTTTCACTGCTTAAAGATACTCAATAGCTCAGCTAATACCTGAAATGTCACTGGATACCAGTCCCGCACAATGCAGGACGTCTGGTCACCCTACTTAGCCACTCACAAGCAGCAGCTAGTAGGGGGCCCCATTAGGGGGGATTGCAAAGTGTTGTCATTGTTGCAGTGTCTATAGGGGTTCCATCATAACGTCATTTATATGGACCAATGTCAGCCGTGTCTGGGGGCCCCCTTCCAGCTCGGGGCCCTAGGCAATTGCCTAGTTTGCCTGTCCAGTTGCGACGGCCCTATATGTAGAATAAGTTTATAATTTGTTATAGACTGACACTGTTTTACAAAACCAGAAAACTATGATGGAGATGGGTTTGACATTTTTAGGGCATGTATGGAAAACAGCACCATTTTTGTTTTAACGTGAGTTCTTCTTTGAACACGGGCGTATTTCCAGGTGCCAGTCAGGCACCTCCACCCCCACGCATAATACAAGGTTGAATCATCAGCATAAAAAAACATTTTTGCACTTTTAGTAGCCCAAGCAAGATCATTAATACAGTGAACAGTTATGGTCCAAGGCAACTGCCCTGAGGCACACCACATACTAGATCCCTGCTGTTCGATATGCCACCATTCAAATACACCTGTTGTGATCTAGAAGAAGGAGAAGATAATTATGGATCCACTTTAGCGCCAGTGGTCCAAAACCATAACATTCTAGTTTCTTTACCAAGAAAGAATTGTCAAGTAAATTGAAGGCAGCAGTGAAATCTAACAACACAGCCCCCTCCATCAGAGAATTATCAATGGCTCTAAACCAGTCATCAGTCATTTTTATCAGAGCAGTAGATGTGGAGTGGCCAGTTCTGTATGCATGTTGAGACATAGTTATTAAATTATTCATAAAGAAATAATCATGAATTTGCATGTGTAGAATTTTTTCGATGATTTTGCTCAGAACAGGAATAATGCTAATCGGTCTGGAGTTGCTCTCATTAAAAACATATTTTTTATCTTTGGGTATTGGGATGATTTTAGCTGTCTTCCACAACATAGGACATTTGCATACACATAGACATCTATTAATGATATAAGTCACAGGAGATGAAATACAACTAGCAGTAATCCTTAATAAATTACTATCCAGATTGTCTACACCGGCTAGTTTGTTGCCAGGGAGAGAGCAGAGAAGCCTTTCCACCTCTCTGATTTCAACCTGGCAAAATTCAGAAGTGCATACTTTGTCTTTCATTATAATATTAGTGATTACATAATTTGATTTATGGTTGTCAGAGGTGTTCATGCTTTCACTAAGTTGAGATAATCTTTTTCATAAAGAAATTGTTAAAGTGATCAGCAATGTCATTTGGCTTAGTGAGAGCAAAACCGTTTGATTCAACTAAGGGAGGACAAACATGTTTTCCGACCCATCATTTCATTAAAAACACTGCATAGATTTTTCCATCAAGTTTAGCATTATTTAATCTTTGTTTATAGTAATCCCTCTTTTTCATTTTATTTAATTTTGTGACTAGATTACGTAAAGAGCAATACTTCCGTCTGTCATCAATTAATCCAGATCTTATAGCAACCTTTTTAGCAGCGTCTCTCTCTGTCATTAAATTCACTAAAGTTTGGTCAATCCATGTGGCTCTTTTATGCTTGACTGTAAACTTTTTTAAAGGAGCATGCTTGTCTACAATCTTCATATACTTGGACATAAATAAAATGAGTGCAGTCTCGGGGTCATCCTCCTCATTATATACATCACTCCAATTTATACTTGATATATCATTGATAAAGCAATCTTCATTTTTTTTTTATATGAACATATAAATAATATTTGCTCTGATTTTCTGAAGTTTTATCTTTCTAGTAACAGCAATTATATTATAAATAAAAATAAATAAAACCAATTGGCATAGAGACCACTTTGGAACATAGATCAGGAACATCAGTATATATGCGATCAATACATGTATTCACAATGATACCATCACTATCTATACTAGTTCTGGTGGGCAGAGTGACAATCTGATACAGATTACAAGCATTCAAAATAGAAAGTACCTGGTTCTTATTAGTACCGGGCTGACCCAGCCAATCAATGTTCATATCACCTAAAAAGTACATTTCATTATTCATGTCAGATAACTTATCAAACATATCACACAGACCATTAAAATATAGAGCATCAGTACCAGGAGGACAGTAAAAACAGCATACTAAAATTGGCTTAAGATGTGAACTTGTACACTAAGAGCTTCAATATCATCTTTCATTAAATCATTATGTGCTTTGGCAGGAAAATGATTCTGAACATAAATGGTGACTCCTCCTCCAAACTAATTTCTATCTTTTCTGAAAAATAGAGAACCCCTCAATATTTATGTCTGAGTCAGTAAAAAAAACATCAAGATATGTTTCAGAAATGGCAAGAATATTAATACAGTTACTTCTAACAATAACTATTTCCTCAACCTTATTGTGCAAGCTGCATACATTAACATGAGCTAAGGCTAGCCCCTTTTCATGACCAAGTTTAGTGCAGGGAATGTCAGTGATGGAACGAGTCATATGGACTCACATTTTTTCTTTTTTTTTTTTTAAGATTATTTTTTTGGGCTTTTCGCCTTTAATGGACAGGACAGATTGAAATGGGGTGACAGAGAGGGGGTCAACATGCAGCAAAGGGCCGCAAGCCGGAGTCGAACCCGCGACCGCTGCAGCAAGGCATCGTCTCTATACATGGGGCGCCATCACCATCCACCACACCACCGACGCCCCTTGGACTCACATTCTAAACATAAAATAAAAACATGCTAAAAGAGCCAGGGAGTTACTGCTTATCCGAATTATGTGAAAGCATCCTCAGAGTTTCAATGATGTCATCCTCAGCTTTAAGGAAGTTCTTGAACCATGTTGCCTTATGCCTAGTTAACACTACATGACTTAAGCCCTGATTTGCCACTAATTTAAAATGTATTTTGTACTTTTGATCTCCCCACCAGAGGCCTCAGATAAGACGCAAATCAGTGAGCGCGTTTACATGCACACTAATAAACCGATCATTATCTGATTTATGGAGTTACCTGATTATTCAAGTGGTCATGTAAACAGCATAATCCGATAGGCTTTATCAGATAAAAGCCATGATCTGATTATGAGAAATCAGATAAACACACCTAGCTTTTTCCCCAATAGTCAGATTATTCGGTGCATGTATACCCTTTAATCTGGTTTCTTTCGGGTTTTGCTATTTTATACTCCCACTCCACTACATTTTAGAGGGAAATATTGTACTTTCTACTCCACTACATTAAGCCAGCTTTTGTTTCCTTTCAGATAAAGATTTTACATAAAATAATATATTTTTATATTCTCAGTGTTTAAATTGTCACTTTTATTTTATCTTACTTACATGTTATGCACTTTGTGTACCAAGTTTATATACAATACACTTGTATATTGCACTTTGCAGTACTTTTACTCCGAATCTACCCAAAGTATGTAAAATTGGTTCCACATTGATAAACTACACATTAGAATGCTCTCACATGTATTTGTTAATGATAAAAACAAACAGTACTGTAAGAATATAAGCTGTCAGCATGATGAGTGCTTTATTTTGCAAATATATGACTTGCGTACTTTTCGAGGTTTTTCAAGGATATGAGTACCTACTGTAACAGGAAGTTTGAGTTTTATGTCATGTATTTGGGGAGAAATCCAACTTAAGGACTGAATCATGTAAACCAGGTTTTTCTGATTATCAGATTATTGAAGTGCACGTAAATTCGTCAAATCGGATTATTACCATTACCTGATTATTCCCAGTTATCTGATTATTGTGCGCATGTAACCGTGCTCACTGTTGGCTCCACACTCTGGTGCTCAAACGACGACTGTTCCAAAATGTGAGGCGAGAAGTCACCAATGCAATGCAGACGCACTCCAGATATTCAACATACTAAAAATCTGGATCTGTCAGGGACTCTGTTAGCGAGCTACAGCTGATGAGAGTGCAAACCACAGGTTGACAACAGAGACAAGAACTGAGCCCTGTGGTGCTTTTCCGCTCTGTATTTGTGTCACGTGGGTTTCGCCACTGCTCTGCCCCTTAAGGAGACTAGCAGCAGTCCTGAGTCTATTCACTCTAATGGGAAATGTGAACATGAGTACAGATTATGCCCAATTATTTCACCTCATAGTCATTGAAGTAAGTACTGGACCCATTTTTCACAAGCCCTGCCCCTTCTAAGCACACTGACACCAAAATGGCATCTTTCATACTGACAGATCAAGAGAAAATGTCTCTCTTTTAGCAACACACTCTGGCAAGATCTGGCAACAACTGACATGATCTCTCACTGGGTTGATATCAGACATTAAGCTAGCAGATAATTCAAGCAGCAAAATAAGAAACAAACATACATTTTGTGTTGTAATGTTTTAAATCTGCTTTTATCCACCCACACAACATTCAGTACACTTCAAAATGAGCTTGGGGTATGCGGTGGAGAGACGCCCACATAGAAGACTGGAAGTATATACCAATTCATACTATGGCATAGCTTGTAATGTGGTATCTTTGGAAAGAGTAACAGAGAGAGGGACAGAGAAGGTGGACTATTGCACACAATGGTTAATATAACCTGTAATGTTTCTTTAAGTTATAAATTACCTATGATATTTGTAAGCACCACGAGTTGACATGTGCATCACAAGACATGAGCCTATTCATCGGAGATTCCTCCTGGTGAAGGATCTTATGGTATGTGACCCCTTCGTTGCTGGTCAGTCATGTAGTGTGAAAACCACAATGACTCCCAATCACAAGACAAGTTGTGCAGTGTGAAAAGTACTTTGGAAGTTGCGTAGTGTGAACTGAGCTTAAAACAACTCTTGCAAACCATACAGTCAGCAACAGGGAATGCACTCAGTGCAGATAATGCTTTTGCCTTTTCTGGACCGACAATATCCCAGAAAGGTTGGATCTGTAGAGTAGGGATGGGCAGCACAAGCAAAAACACTATTCGAAAATCATGGCAACTATTCGACGATTTTTCGAATAATCGCCTCCACTGACTGCGTACGGAAGCGACACGTAGAGAAGCCAGCGGGGTTGTTTACCGTTTGCCGAGCCGAGAGGCTGCATGTAGGCTGCATGAAATGTTAAAGTTATTAGATATATTTGAGTTATCTACAAGTTTACTGTACTGTTTGTCATCTAGGCTACTCGCTTTCAAATGTCCACCACAGACATTTACACAATGTCACGGATAAACATGGGTAAATGCATGGAAAAAAAGGTCATCACATATCACCTCTGATAATGGTTTATTCATTTAAAAACACATTGTGCTCGTTTAGCACACTATTTCATGTAGTTTTTATCTGCTGGAGGGTCGCGTAGGGGAGCGTAGCGCGACAAAAATAGAAGAGCCGCGTAAAATAGAGAGCTATCGTGCGACAGACGGGGGTTGTCGCGCTGCTCCCGTTGCCGGTGGAGCCGCTGTAATTGATTAACTGGGGGGCGAGCTGCTACGGGACTCGCGCTGCAGACGTGTCGCGCCGCTGAGCCCGGCCGTACGGTCCCTCGCCGCCTCCTGCGTGCCTCGCTCTCAAATGACTGTGCATACGTGTTGTAGACTTGTGATATGCAAGCTTTGCCTCACAGAGTTTGCACTGCACCTCATTTTCGTTTATTTTGTCAAAGTTGTTCCACACGGAACTTTTTGATGACTGTAGTAGTCTCTGCATGTTTCTCCTGTTTGTAGAAGAGCATCAAACTAGCTGGTAACCCATCTCACACCGCTGTAGCAATCCTATACTGCCCTCGTGCGGTTAGGAGCTGAATTGCATGTCAAATAAAGGGGGGAAATAAGACGGCGAATAGTAACAGTCGCATTAAAAAAATCGATTTTTCAAAATAAAACGACTATTCAAAAATTCGAAAATCGTGACCCATCCCTACTGTAGAGCACCTGATGCCATCAAGATTGCAGTGGTCTTTGAAAACAAGTCATAGTTGGCCATAGTGTTGTCACGATACCAAAATCTTTGTTTCGATACCAATACCAATATGAATTTCGATACTTTTCGGTACTGAAGAGTATCCGAAGAGTACTTTTCCTAAGTACTAAGTCCTAAGATACAAACCTTTAGAACAATAAATACTGTAGGGGAGTAACGGTACCAAAAAAATCATGGTTCGGTAAGTACCTTGGTACGGACGTCAGTTTGGTAACTCAAATGTTCCACCAAGTTTGTGTTGTCTCGTGTTGTCTCCCTTTGCGAGGCAGACTTTCTCTTGTCTTTTTTCACGTGCGCCAGCTGCGAATGTTGATACAGGTGTTGTCATACACACCACTTGCGCAATCTGTGCTCCAATAGGATCAAGAAAGGCGTTTGTGTGCATAAATGAGTAAAATAAATTATCTAAATTAATGAATTGAATCAATTTCAAAGTACCAGTATTTTCCAAATGCAGTATAGTACCGTTTGGAATACTCTAGTACCGCGGTACTATTTTAGTACCGGTATACCGTGCAACACTAGTTGGCCATTGCCAAAAGCAGGACATCTGTGTCAGGAGAGAAGACAGTAAGTTGAACATCTACAGATTTTGATTCGCCCTACTAATAGGGGGGAAAAAACGCTCTGGCTTGTTTTTGTGTCTCTAAACCAATCACAATCATCCAGGGTGGTGCTAGCTCAGTCCATAGGGACTTGTGTTGAGAACCAGAGGGTCATTTGTTCAAGTCCCCGTTAACCTCCTGGGCACTGCTGAAGAGCCCCTGAGCAAGGCACCGAACCCCCGACTGCTCGGGGCGCCTGTCCACGGACAGCCCCCTCACTCTGACATTTCTCCATTTAATGCATGTATAGGTTCTGTTGGTGCATGTGTGTTTTTCAGGCCTGTGTGTATATGACAACAGGGTGAAAAAAATTTGAAAAAAAGTATATTTTCTTCTTCTGATATGCTTACTGGTCAAAATCTCTTTTTCTGTTTTATGTTTATAAAGACAAATGTTATCTTTTTAATCACAAAATCTGCATTGATTTTCAATTCAAGTCAATATTATTAGAAAAAAAAGTAAATTATTCAAGCTGCAACTACAGTAAGTGTGGAGGGATGATCAACTTTCTGTGATTAACTTAACAGTCACACCTTTGTGTTGTGAACCAGCAGAGGGCGACAGGAAACCAAAACCCAGATCACCTGAAACAAACTCACTGTCAGAAATCAACAATCTTTGATTTACTAGAAATGGTTAACTGAGCATTGAAGCCAAAATAGTAGATATATGAACAACTGAATCAGGGTGTCTACAGGTATCAGTTCAATTTAAGACCCTTTCATGACACTTTTAATCAAATTTAGGACAGATGTTTGGGCAAATTATGTTTTACTTATTAAAGCATAACAGGTAGGCATTGCAGGTAAGTAGTATATAGCCTATGTGGTCTTGTGTAGAGGTAAGTCTTATGTAGAAATATGGTTATTAGAGGGAGTAAAACTGATGTACATTTTGCAAACAGGTAAGTGCAAGTGTAAAGTAAAATTAATGTTAAAAACGTGGACTTTTACATAGAAAGGCTTCACTCATTTTAACAAAAAGACACTAAACAAATGGATAAATGTAATTAGATAAAATTACCTCACAAATTCAGGTTTAAGACAATTTAATGACTTTTGAGGCCTTATTGTTGTAACATTGAATTTAAGACATTTAAAGACTTTTTAAGGACCTGTGGACACCCTGTGAATATCAAACTCTAAGTAATTAATCAATAAATCTGTAACTGAACATCAAATTAACTGTAAAATTTTTTTAGCTGGGAGCAATTTTTATTTTTTTGAACCATTATTTTCCCTTAAATCCAACCTGAGACTGTCAGGTACACAGTGACATCATCTTACTGTCTTCAAAATACCTTCTTCATGATTCACACAACATAAAAAATAAGACCAGGTCAAAACCTAAAAACCAGATAAATCAAAGTGAAAAAATGTGAAATAATAAATACTGAATTTCAGCTCTAAATGTTCTTTTTATTTTATTCTTCTGGTTAAAATGTAACTCCAGGTTATTATAACTATATTCATTCATCCACTTATCCTGTTGGGGGTTGCGGGGGCACTGGAGCCTAATCCAGCTGACATTGGGCGAGAGGCAGGGTACACCCTGGACAGGTCAGATAGTTAGGTCTGGACTATCACAGTGCTGACACATAGAGACAGACAACCATTCACGCTCACATTCACACCTACGGACAATTTAGAGTCACCAATTAACCTACACTTCTTTGGACTGTGGGGGGAAGCCGGAGCACCCGGAGAAAACCCATGCTGACATGGGAAGAACATGCAAACTCCACAAGGAATGGCTCCCCCACCCCAGGGTTCGAAGCAGGAACCCTTTTGCTGTGAGGCAACAATGCTAACCACTTAACCACTGTGCCCTCTATTGGTTAAAACATAACTCCAGTTTGTTAGAATGATAAAAAAACAAAAACAGATTGATCCTTTTTTCAGTTTTAATTCCACATGAGGAGTCTCAGACATTTGTAATCATTCATTACAGACTTGACGTAACATAACAGAGACTCTCTGTCAGTGTGTTAGTGTTAAAAAAAAAAGTGATTAATCAATATCTAAAAAAAAAACTCTGTGAACTCATTAGTCATCACTGAAATAGGTTGATTCATAAATTAACAAATGCCAGTACAGAAACAGACATATTGATGCATAAAAGGAAATGTGCATCCAAACATTAACTGTCTTTGAAGTTCTCTGAGATACTGACAGTACAAATACAGCAGAACACTGTGATGGAGGACAGCTGTGAATCGAACCTCCTTCTTAATTTTACACACAGTTTAATCCACAGACTGTATATAAAGATAGATGACTTGTTTCCACTTCCTCTCACTGTACAAAAATGAAGTCAAAAAATCCTGGATACAGGCACCACCATCTTGCACTGGTGATGTAAACAACTGAACATCAGCATGATACCCAAAACAACAAAAAACATCTTTGGGAAAAATTAATTTGATGTGTACTTTAAGTTTTTAGTTTGGCTCATATCCCTTCACTAACTATGAAGGGGACGAGGTTTAGGTTACCTTAGAAGAGGTCTATATCTTGTCCTTTTATTAAACAAACTAAACAGCCCTATGTTATTTATCTTACTTACACGACGGCATGTCATTTCTGTCTCTGCGAGCGCGCACGCACGCACGCACGCACACACACACACACACACGCACACACACACACACGCACACACACACACACACACACACACACACACAGATGAGCACACTAGAGTGCGGCTCGGGCCGCATTTTCCTGACCATCAAAACACTGCTGTTATGCACAGTCAAACACGCCGCTCGCACAGCAGCGCAGCACGGCAGTCTTCACACACTCAATTAGAGTGGAGCCTGTGTTGCATTCAGGCGTTGACACGTAAATAACAAGAAAAAAAAAGTAACCTAGGAGAAACACTGACTCCTGTGTATGGACTCACCAAGGGAGTAAACTCCAGCTGGTAAAGTCTCTGCAGTCGACATGTTGTCCCAGATTCAGGGAAGTTTTAATTTCTAATAAAAACCAACTGCCCTCTTCTGTACCTGGACTTCTTCTCCTGACTCTAAAAGGCATGCGGTGTGTGTTGAACTTCTGATTCTTTACAGGTGAAAATATCACCTGACTGTGGTCCAGTAAAGTGCAGATTAAATCTCAGCCTGAGTCCTGGCTGTCCAATCAGAGCTGCTCTTTCTCCACAGAGTGAGTATGGTTATGGGCGTTGAGTGCTGCCCTCCACCTGAAGCTGAGCTGACACTTGGAGCACTGGTATGGTTTTTCTCCGGTGTGGATCCTCATGTGCTCCATCATCTTGTCTTTCCTGCTGAAGCATTTGCTGCAGTCAGGGCAGCGGTGCGGCCGCTCACCACCGTGTGTCTGCATGTGTCTCTGCAGGTGATTGGCCGACACCAAGCGCAGGCCACAGAGCGTGCAGGCATGGCGTTTGCTATCACCTGTGTGCGTCCTCAGGTGCAGCTGGAGGCGTCCTCGCTCTCTGTAGCTGCGGCCACAGTCCATGCAGCTGAACGGACGCTCGCCGCTGTGGACGCGCATGTGACTGCTCAGGTGCTCCTTCCTCTTGTAGCACTTCCCGCATTCCACACACTGATGGCGGCGCTCACCTGTGTGGGTCAGCAGGTGGCGCTGCAGGTGGCTCTTAGCAAAGAAGCTCAGGCTACAGAGCTGACAGGTAAAGGGCCGCTCGCCTGTGTGAGTCCTCATGTGCTCCACCAGCGCCTGCCTCTGTAGGAAACACTTCCCACACTCGTGACAGCAGAATGGCCGCTCGCTACCATGAGTCTTCAGGTGAGCTGACAGGATGGATTTACTCTTAAAGCGTTTGTCACAGTCAGAGCACTCGAACGGTTTCTCACCGGTGTGAGTCCTTTGATGGATCCTCAGACGACTCGGACGGTCGAAGCTCTTCGAACACTCGTTACACTGATGCTCCTTCCTCGCTTTAACATCTGCCCGGGCTCTCAGCTTGCCACCTGCCTTCCCGCCGCTGCTCTGTGACGATGACGGATTTCTCCTCCTGGCTTTCTGATGAGGACTAAAGTCTGGATCCTGACAGGACTCTACATCACCATCATCCTCTTCCTCCACCTCAAAACTTAAGTCCGGATCCTGACGGAAGTTTTCATCATCATCATCATCTTCCTGTTCCTCCACCTTAAATCTGAGGCCTGGACCCTGACAACAGTCTACATCGCCATCATCAACTTCCTCCTCCTTGAACGTGAAGTCTGCATCCTGACGATAGTCTTCATCACCATCGCCTTCTTCCACCTTAACCTCCACCTCCTCAAAGAGCTGCTGCTCAGAGGCGCCAACCTCAAAGGATTCTGGGTAACAAGCCCTCTGCTCCTCTGAGTGGAGAAAAAAGATAAATCTTTTTATTCATTTCAAAATAATTCTGCACTTTGACACTTCAGCATGTTGAGCAAAAGAATTCTTTGATTTTTCACCATCTTCTGTTCAAAGGTCAAGGCTAAGTGTTAGATTTGGCTTGGATAGTGTATTGGTGTAAACTTGGTGCTTTTTGCTAGCTGACTAGTTCAGCTAGCAAAAATGGCCTGCAAAAAAAAAAAGAAGAAGAAAATCCAGGTAAGCGATAAACATTTTTTATTGTTGATTAGGGTTTTTCACACATGAAGAGGTTGGGAAGCACTAATCAAGTGCATACTGTGCATACACACTGGTTCTCTATTGCAAGATCGAACATCCTTTAACACTGTTCCAATATGTTAAGGCTTGTTGGGCTAATGGGACAAAATAAAATCAGCCTAATTAAAAACAGACACGAAATATGAACATATTTTTTACTAATTTTGTAGCAATAGTACATCATGCCTGTTTCCATGTTTGAACAATATATTAGCTATGACAATTTTGTGACTATATGATTAAAACTAGCAAGCTCATATCATTTTCCTCGCTTAATCGACTGCAGGGTCAACTTCCTGTTTGAATCTTGCCCCACCCACCTATGTGATGTCACACCTATGAGGGCATTCAGTTTTGATTATGTGGTTTCACAGCTATGGCTCAGCAAAAAAAAAAAAAAAAGTTTTTTTAAAAATTTTTTTTCTCTCCCATCAGGTGATAAAATAAACCCCATATAGTTATACTTATACTTAATTCACCCCTACTTGTACTTTATACTTGACCTATTTCTACTCCACTTCATCTCAGAGGTAAACATTGTTCTTTTGACTGCACTGCATGTAACTGACAGCTTTAGGTGCTTTACAGATGCCAGTTTCTGTCCCCTTTCATTGCAGTGAATACCATGTACTTTACCTGTAACATTAGTGGAGTATTTTGACAGTGTGACATTACCGTTAGTACTTTTACTTAAGTACGTTACAGGACCAGAGTACTTCTTCCCCCATTGCATCTGGTACTTGATGCCAAAGTAGTCTGCAGTAACGTAACTTAATGCTATGGACATAAATATGTCCTATTTAATGTACTTATACTTTCAAACACTCCATTTTTAAAGGCACTGATGGTAACGTTACAAATACTGTGTTGTTGTCTCCTGATTACCGGGAACGTTAGCTGTAAACACAGTACCGACGTGTCTCTCACCTCTGTCTCCCTCTATCTGTCCGTGTTTCATGTTTTCCGGTCGCCACAGATCTCCGGTCAGAATGTTTAACTACACAAACACCGGGAGAAAGACTGCCCGGTAACCGCTGCTGATATGCTAACATGCTAAGAGACAACAGCTAAAACCTGTCGCAATAAAAATACAACACTTCCAGTTCACACCTTCACAATAAAACTACGTTTAAACACAACAAACATTTCACAAACTATTCTGTTCACACAAACAGAAAATATAAATTGAACGCTGTAGGGTGTTATCTCTCTTATCTTTGTTGCAGCAGTTCCAGTATTAAATTTTCCTTTTCGTGCAGTATGGAATAGTTTTCATAGTTTTCTTTTGGTGGCCAAAACACGGCCTACCTTTATTTTGAAGGGTACATTGTTTAACGACTGCTCATACTTCCGCAAATACATTAAAATTAAAATTCAATTATTAAGAAGTTTTTACCTCTTAAAAACGGAATAATTTTTTAATTAAGGTGAAAGTTTGAAGGTGGCTTTAATGCTCTTTGGTACATTTTGTGGGATTGTTTCTCTTTAAACGTCTTAAACTGTTACCCTTAGTAATACCTGGAGAAATTTTTAAACAATACAACCAAATTATAAAGGAATACTTATGAAATGGGAATAAACCGAGGCTGATGATGTGTCCAAGGACCGTCAGAAATGTGCAGACAAGTGCATAACTTCTACCTACTCCTTTTCGAATGCTAAATATTTACCTCTGTTACTATGATTGTTTTTTTTTTTTTGTATGACTGATTATTGATCACCTACATTTTGTTGTATTTTATTTATGTCTGAAATAAAGTTGTTTTTTTTAAAAAAAAAAAAATCCAATTATAATTTCTGTTTTTATAGTTTCTAACTGTGATAAATGGTGTAATTTTGGCAATTTTGGGGGAAAACATTGTCGGAAGATGAATAAAAATACAACCATTTAAATTTGTATACCCCTCCCCTAAGCCAAATAATAAACACAAGACCCTACACTGTGCTTTAAAAAATATTTGACATGCCTTCCACTTTACACACCACCCCTTCCCCTTCATAAGTAATGAACAATCCCTTAAGTGAAATATTATGTAGCTGTAAGGTTTTGTTTGTCTCTACTGTTCAAGAGGGTTTTTCTGTCATTTAAGCGTTTTATTGAGGTTTTCCTGTTTTAAGAATATCAACACAAAAAACAAATACATAAACACTAACAGCACAGACTAAACAAAAACAGAGCATTATCTCTGCAGTGTTGATAATAATTCCACCTGCACTGATCCTTAAATCAGTGACCTACACATCAAGCCGGGAAACAAAACAAACAAACAAACAAACAAAAAAGGTCCCTATGACACAGCTAAAACAAAAGAAACTAAAGCCCATTGCCTTCATCTGTATGTTACAATTGAAGTTCTTTTCAGAACAGTGTCTAGCTCTTATGACGTATTTAGTCCTTTATAAAAGACAAAAACTTACCCCAGACAAGCAAATATGACTCTCTACGGTTAAGCAGATTGGCTATTATTAACTCAAATGATGTGTTCTCTGTCATTAACCCACTCTCTATATTCAGGTCTAACTTGACTTTTCTAGTTTTGAAGAATGACCCTAGCGGCTGAGATAAAGTGTCATGGCTAGCACAAAAGCTGGTTTGGGTAGACGTGACCTGTCCCCCAAGAGGCAAAGTTGAACTGATTCAGGAACAGGCATACCCAGCCACTCTTGTATTGTTTTGATTATCTCTCGCCAAAAAGGTAGACTAGAGAACAGGCCCACATTGCATGGATAACGGTACCTTCCTACTGTTTACATTTCCAGCATAGATTATTTTCTAGTAAACCCATTTTATGAAGACGGACATGTGTAAAATACTATCGATGAAGTATCTTATAATGTATACATATATATATGTACACATATACATTATATATATATATATATATATATATGTCTAATATTAAAAATTCTTTGTTGATCTGAAACATTTATGTGTGACAAATATGCAAAATATAAGAAAGAGAATGCCAAGAGTGTGCAAAGCAGTAATCAGAGCAAAGGGTGGCTATTTTGAAGAAACTAGAATATAAAATATGTTTTCAGTTATTTCACCTTTTTTTGTTAAGTACATAACTCCACATGTGTTCATTCATAGTTTTGATGCCTTCAGTGAGAATCTACAATGTAAATAGTCATGAAAATAAAGAAAACGCATTGAATGAGAAGGTGTGTCCAAACTTTTGGCCTGTACTGTATATATATATATATATACACATATATACATATATATATACATATATATATATACACATATACATATATATATATATATGTATATATACAAATATTTCCCTGAGGTTCTCGCAGTAGCCATATATTGTGTTAGCGGTTATCTTAATAAAAGTGGAAGCTGAATGATTACATTTAAAATAGTGCTGTACCATATTATCTTCCTCAGGCAACTGCTTAACTGCATTCCCCAAACTACTCCTTATATCTCCAGAAATCAGATTTATCTTTTAGGCTGAACTGTGCACTGAGTTCTTGATAAGATTTAAATGTTTTATCATCACCCAGATCTGGTGTATTTCTTACACCACAAGACAAACAAGAATGCCAAAAAAAAAATCACTTTTTTTTGCCCAATTTTGTTGCTGGGTTATTCCAAGGTGAAGAATATACCTACTTATATTGTGAAATCTCTCATAGTTTGTGAGGTTTAGTCAGAGTCAGAGTCAGAGTCAGAGTCAGAATCAGAATCAGAATCGGTTTTATTGCCAAGTAGGTTTTCACATACAAAGAATTTGGCTTGGTGTATTGGTGCTTAACAAAGAATATAAAGTATATAAAAAATATAGAGTAATTAGAGGCATACGTATAAAAAGGAAATACTATAAACAATTTAATATAAAATCTGAATGCAAATAACAATAATAATAGTAATATAAAAAATATTAAAAAAAATATGTACACTGTAAACATGAATATTCTTTGAGTGATGTAAAATTGGATTGGTCTCTTTGCTCCCAGACTTTATTTTGTGATAAAGCTTCAATTGGACTGAGGTTAAGTTCTTGATCTATTTCTGTCCATCCTAAGTGATTACTCTCATTTGTCCAGTGTTTTCAAGAGTACCCAACTGCAGGCAAGATCTGCCTACTTAATAATAGGTTCGTTTGAGATGAGCCAGGCCTGCGCAAATTCGATCACCAGCGATCGGCGCACAATGCATGCCGGTTTGTTTTGTGTCCGACTTCATCCCAACTTGGGGGCTATCCCATTATGTGCGCTTGATCACACTTACGCACTTGGACACTTGACGTGTGCGTCCATGTGCTTAGTGTAAGTGCGCAAGTGTATCCTATTTCTACGCCGACCAAAAGTGCAGTGCGCTTGATTTGTACTTTACCCACACTTACGGTAAGACCGCACCTGAGCGGTATTTGGCTAAGTATAAATCACACAACGCATCAACAGCTGGTGGAGTTCCGCCAACAATCAAGAAGAAGGAGAAGCTGGTGAAGTCTGTGATCGTCAGGATTTCTACTGAGATGCCGCCAAAGAAATTTCAATGTAATGTGATGTAATGTTTTAGAAATTTAACTTTATATCATAGTCCCGTTCTTATCATAGTGTCATGATGGTACATGTTAGGAAGCTTTGTTAATGTGTCTGTGGTGAGGAAATTCATATCAAGCTTTGTCCTGGAATTATTTACTAACAACAGATTTGATCTGAAATAGGGACCACGGAACAAACGTTCCAATTCATAAAATTGAGAACAGAGAACGATTACCTGTTTACAGGGGCAAAAAATACTGCAGCTGATGGATACAGGTGAGTAGTTTGCTCCGTCATTTCTTTTGATTGATGTTTTTATTTCGAACAAGACAAATATTACAAAACTATCACTACAACTATCACTGCTTGATATGCCTAAATCATTTTTACTATTTTATGATAGGCATGTGCTACAGTTGATGGAACTGGACAAGTTGGTCACTGGTGAGCAGGCTAAAAGAAAATGGGAAAATCTAAATTATAAATACAAGGTATAATTTCATTATCATTAATGTATGATAATGTCATTTTTAGTGTTGATGTTGCCTTTTTAAGAATGATATTTATTTGTTTTGAAATGATGTAAATGTATTTTATTTAACTAAATAATGTGAATATGTGTGAAAACCCATGCACCCAGGAACTGAAACAGAAAACCAAACAGACCGGGGCAGGGACCGATGCAGGAGAGGAGGCTGCAGCCACATGGGAATTTTAAGCAGCCATGGATGAGGCCATTGGATCAAGGGCATCAGTTACACCTGTCAACCTTTTTGCATCTGGTGGGCCAGAGGGTGTAGGTCATAAAGAGTCTCACCTGCTTGTTAGCAGCGGACCATCCACCCCCCAGCCCTCCACCAGCGGACCGTCCACCCCCCAGCCCTCCACCGACAGACCACCAAAACGTAAAGCAGGAGGAAGACAAGACTGACCAACAGAATTTTGAAAGAAATGCTGAACAGATGGACAGACTACTTGATATCTTTGGGAAAATCATTGAAAAAATGTAGGCCTCTGCACTACTGTGATTTTTTTGTTGTTTTTTGTTCACTAACAACACTGTAAAAAAATGCATTAAAATTTGAGTTTGACTTGAAAACCTACAATTGTGGTCTCGATTTTTTTAAATATTTTTAGACACAACACATTTGTATTTGTAGGTATATTTTCTTGTTCAATTATTTCTAAGTTAATAAATGGTTAATTGGTTCATCCATCAACCGAGCAATATAGTCACTGCCAAATGTGCAAAATTTATTTTAAAGTGCAGACATGAAAAAGTGCAAACATGTGAAAGAGGTGACACTGTGAACAGAGGTTGTAAATATAATAATACTCCCATCAGTGCTGGCAATAATCACACTCCATCAACTGAGCAGGTGGTGCTACAGGGGCAGACACTTGGGCAGTAAGTCTGTCCCTTATTGGTGTTCCACTCCTCTATCGGAAGTCCACTTCTTCGGGTGGGACAGGTGCTGCTTCACCTGCATCTTCAGCCTCCTCTGGCTCCATAATGTCACCATTGCTGATACAGATGTTGTGAAGAAATGCACAGGCCAATACAACATCTGTGCAAAAGGACAACTGTAACTCCATGGCTTTGGACAGCGTGGACCTCCACCTTGCGTTCATGACTCCTATTACAGAGCGTGCCCTTGCATGGCAATTACTGAAACGCTGTTGTGGTCTTCCTTGTGGCGGTGGGGTGTGATGACTGTGATAGGTGTCTCCAGGCAAGTGTAACCTCCATCCCCCAACAGAAAATACCCTTGAGGTGGGTACTCAGCATTAAGGTACAGTGGATATATATATACAGTACAGGCCAAAAGTTTGGACACACCTTCTCATTCAATGCGTTTTCTTTATTTTCATGACTATTTACATTGTAGATTCTCACTGAAGGCATCAAAACTATGAATGAACACATGTGGAGTTATGTACTTAACAAAAAAAGGTGAAATAACTGAAAACATGTTTTATATTCTAGTTTCTTCAAAATAGCCACCCTTTGCTCTGATTACTGCTTTGCACACTCTTGGCATTCTCTCCATGAGCTTCAAGAGGTAGTCACCTGAAATGGTTTTCCAACAGTCTTGAAGGAGTTCCCAGAGGTGTTTAGCACTTGTTGGCCCCTTTGCCTTCACTCTGCGGTCCAGCTCACCCCAAACCATCTCGACTGGGTTCAGGTCCGGTGACTGTGGAGGCCAGGTCATCTGCCGCAGCACTCCATCACTCTCCTTCTTGGTCAAATAGCCCTTACACAGCCTGGAGGTGTGTTTGGGGTCATTGTCCTGTTGAAAAATAAATGATGGTCCAACTAAACGCAAACCGGATGGGATGGCATGTCGCTGCAGGATGCTGTGGTAGCCATGCTGGTTCAGTGTGCCTTCAATTTTGAATAAATCCCCAACAGTGTCACCAGCAAAACACCCCCACACATCACACCTCCTCCTCCATGCTTCACAGTAGGAACCAGGCATGTGGAATCCATCCGTTCACCTTTTCTGCGTCTCACAAAGACACGGCGGTTGGAACCAAAGATCTCAAATTTGGACTCATCAGACCAAAGCACAGATTTCCACTGGTCTAATGTCCATTCCTTGTGTTTCTTGGCCCAAACAAATCTCTTCTGCTTGTTGCCTCTCCTTAGCAGTGGTTTCCTAGCAGCTATTTGACCATGAAGGCCTGATTGGCGCAGTCTCCTCTTAACAGTTGTTCTAGAGATGGGTCTGCTGCTAGAACTCTGTGTGGCATTCATCTGGTCTCTGATCTGAGCTGCTGTTAACTTGCCATTTCTGAGGCTGGTGACTCGGATGAACTTATCCTCAGAAGCAGAGGTGACTCTTGGTCTTCCTTTCCTGGGTCGGTCCTCATGTGTGCCAGTTTCGTTGTAGCGCTTGATGGTTTTTGCGACTCCACTTGGGGACACATTTAAAGTTTTTGCAATTTTCCGGACTGACTGACCTTCATTTCTTAAAGTAATGATGGCCACTCGTTTTTCTTTAGTTAGCTGATTGGTTCTTGCCATAATATGAATTTTAACAGTTGTCCAATAGGGCTGTCGGCTGTGTATTAACCTGACTTCTGCACAACACAACTGATGGTCCCAACCCCATTGATAAAGCAAGAAATTCCACTAATTAACCCTGATAAGGCACACCTGTGAAGTGGAAACCATTTCAGGTGACTACCTCTTGAAGCTCATGGAGAGAATGCCAAGAGTGTGCAAAGCAGTAATCAGAGCAAAGGGTGGCTATTTTGAAGAAACTAGAATATAAAACATGTTTTCAGTTATTTCACCTTCATAGTTTTGATGCCTTCAGTGAGAATCTACAATGTAAATAGTCATGAAAATAAAGAAAACGCATTGAATGAGAAGGTGTGTCCAAACTTTTGGCCTGTACTGTATATAGCTAAAGTCTGCTGGTTTTCTACCCAGAAGTATTTGTTAACAACAAGGCGATTCCCTTCGAAGGGACACTAACAACTCAAAGTACACATCACATAAAATTTCTCGTTTCTTGTTATTTTAGGTAGTTATTATCACACTAATGTATGTTCAAGTGTTCATTTCCCCCGATAAGTTGGTTTTAATTCATTATTTGATTCTATAAACACAGTCTGACCATCTCAAGCATTTATTTTGGTACTTCTGGTGACCGGCAGTGTGAATTTGCATATTAGCTAAATATTTAGTTTCACCCAGAACATTTAGATTTAAAGGGAAATTTCGGTTTATTTCAACCTGTCTCCTATCGTCCTAAATTTGTTCAAGTGACTAGTGACATAAAAATAATAGTTAGCATGTTAGCCGTTAGCCTAGATACAGCCGTAGCGTCAGACCTGTTAAAACGTAAGTCAACGGGCATACTTCAAGTGCAAAGTTAGTCCACTAAACAAGCTTTTTTTTTAGATTTAGGGGGAAAGCTTGTTGTTCCTCAGGAAATAGTCTGTACCAGGCAGAGGCCTGACTTAGTGTTGTGGTCAGTGAGTCAACAGATAGTTTATTTCATTGAGCTGACAGTTCCTTGGGAAGACTCAGTGGAAGAAGCCTATGAAAGAAAAAAACTTAGATATGCAGACTTAGGAGCAGAAGCTGAGCAGCGAGGATGGAAGACTAAGATTTGTCCAGTGGTAGTGGGGTGTAGGGGATTCATAGCAAGATCAACTGTCTCACTCCTGGGGGAACTCGGAGTGCGGGGACAGAATTTGAGGAAGACAGTGAGGGAAATGTCAGATGAAGCAATTAAATGCAGCCAGTTTATCTATTACAGAAGAAATAATGTCAGCTGGGGGCCAGCAGGGGGAACTACTAAGCAGGGCACATAACTCCTTGAGATCAGGTGGAGAGATCCACTTCCTGTCAGGAGAAATCCAGGAAGAGGAAGTATTTAAGTGTGGGAGTGGCCTATTGGAATCCATTTTGTTTGAGGCCATGCGGCAAGGTGAGTGTGCTTGCTGATCCTGTAAGTCCAGTTAGCTCCTTTAACTTTAGCTTATATTGTAGTTATGCTATGTAGTGTGTGAAATAGAGTATGGTGAATGTGACAGGAAAGCTAGTATCAGCATTGCTTCTGCCTGGAGCTCGCATGTATGGAGCCTGGGTTTGGTTGAAGATGGCAGTGCTGTTTGGGCTGAGAAAGCCATGTGTAAGTAAGAAGGAAATCCAGGAAGAGGAAGGTTATTTAAGTGTGGCAGTGGCCTATTTGAATCCATTTTGTTTGAGACCATGCTGCAAAGTGAGTGTGTTTGCTGATCCTGTGAGTTCATTTATCTCCTTTAACTTTAGCTTACATTGTAGTTATGCTATGTAGCGTGTGAAATAGAGTATGGTGAATGTGCTAGTAAAGGTAGTATCAGCATTGCTTCTGCCTGGAGCTCGCATAAACGGAGCCTGGGCTTGGTTGAAGTTGGCAGTGCTGTTTGGGCTGAGATCACTGTCCAGCCTCCTGGAGGTGTCATTGTTGTGAGGGCTTGTCCTGGGGAGGTAGACTGTACAGCCTAACCCGGCGGGGGAGTGTGATAGCCTAACAAGGCTTCCTTCCCTGGGTCTACCTCCTCTGTGGTAGTATAGGTAAGGTAAAGGAGGTTGTTCGGTTAGTGTGGGGAGCAGTGAGACCTGGCATTAGGGGAGTGTCTCTGGGACGCCAGAGATCACTGTCTAGCCTCCTGGAGGTGTCGTGGGACTAACTAGACGAAACACCGGTGAAAGGAGGTTCCCACCCGATGACCCCAAAGACGTGTTAGTTATCACTGCTCACGGGTCTGTATAGTTAAGCCTTGCCATAATAGCTTATCGTAGGGCTTAGGAGGATTATTCACTGAGTGCTGATCCCTTTTTTTTTTTTTTTTATTAGAGCACAAACTTCTTGTGTTTATTTGAATTCCACAAAGACCGCCTCATATCGTTAGGATAAATGTCAGAGAACATATAGAAACGACATGTGAACGTGTTGTCTTACCTTACTGGTGTGCTGCCATGTTTGTTTACCCCTTTAGCTCTGCTTTCCAAAGTGCAGCTGAGATATATCTCGCGAGTTCTAGATAAAGCCCAGCTGGATACTACTCCAGGTGGAGGTGTCTCGTCCTCGCAACAGAGGCATTCCTCTTCTGTGGGCATTGGGGCACAGCATTCACAGGTACACCACCAATCTCCAGAGCTACATAGCCTTGCAGCAGCCATTCCTCCTCTCTCGTTCTTTACCTGTTGCGCCTCTCTCTCTCTCCTCCTCCATTCTTCAATTTCACGAAGCTCTTCGTCAGTGTATTCTGGCTCAAATAAATAAGGGCAGCTATCAAACTCTGCAAAATCAAATTCCTCCTCCACAAAGTTGAAGTCTGGCAAAAATGTCAGCCATTAGTCTATAAATCTTTCATAAAATAAATGAATGAACTTTTCAGGCTACTGTCCGGTTCTGCCTTCCAGCTGTTGCTGCTTGTTCAGGCATGCTATGAGATCGCTGCTTGTTCTTGCGATATTTCGGCCGTGCTTTGGAAAGCAGAGCTAGAGGGATAAACAAACATGGCAGCACACCGGTAAGGTAAGACAACACGTTCACATGTCGTTTTCTATATGTTCTCTGACATTTATCCTAACGATATGAGGCGGTCTTTGTGGAAAAAAAGCTTGTTTAGGGGACTAACTTTGCACTTGAAGGTATGCCCGTTCACTTACGTTTTAACAGGTCTGATGCTACTATGCGCCCCGGCTGTATCTAGGCTAACAGCTAACATGCTAACTATTATTTTTATGTCACTAGTCACTTGAAACAAATTTAGGACGATAGGAGACAGGTTGAAATAAACCAAAATTTCCCTTTAACATTTAACATTTCGATTTAGATTTAATATTTAGATTTAGATTTAGCATTTAGATTTAACATTTCGATTTAGATTTAATATTTAGATTTAACATTTAGATTTAGATTTAACATTTAGATTTAGATTTAGCATTTAGATTTAGATTTAATATTTAGATTTAACATTTAGATTTAGATTTAGATTTAGCATTTAGATTTAACATTTAGATTTAGATTTAGCATTTAGATTTAGATTTAACATTTAGGCACCACATTTAATATTTAGATTTAACTATTTAATATATTTCTAAGTTAACAAATATTGCTGTAAATGTGGTAAAAGTTGACGTTCAAAAATTCACAACACTTTTTTAAACATTGTTTGAAGCTAAATGTGGCAAAATGTTGATGTTATTTTCAGCGTGAGCCACTTTACAAACGGCACCCCATATGTGAGTATGTGCGTGTGTGTTAAACTTACTGCATGTATTATCATCATACACTCTGCAACGACAAGATCGAGCAGCCATAAGGTTTCTCTCCTGTGTGGATTTTACAAGTGGACCTTCAGATTCCCACACACTCCCGTCCACCTTCAGATGCGCCTTGTACAAAAACATTTTAAAAAACGACCAGACAATCTAAACTACACCACAACAAGTTTGAATGACAGTGATGCAGGTTAGCTACCGTTAGCAAAAAACACGTGAAGTAGCCACGTAGCTAGCTAGCTGTCTTGTCCCACGGCATCATCATCATGCCCTGTGAGGACTGACTTCATTCACGTAGAGAAAAAGTGATTACTAACCTCAGGGATGATGTCCGGAGACTTTCGGAGGAGCTGCGGAGGAAGGACGTCTTGCTGTCAAGTTACATCGACACAGCTGCTGCACAAAACAAGAAGATCGCCGTCCTGAATTCCGTCATTAACACCTCCACGGCTGACACTTTTCTTTGGGATCCGTTGCAAACTCGGCCATCCTCCTGCTCGACCCCCAATCAAGAGGGCAACTGGACGGAGGTGATAGTTAGGGGAGGTGGGAAGGCGCGGATCACGGATATTCCACCGCCACTGCTCCACCTGTCGAACCGCTACACAGCGCTGACTGAGGCACCGGATCACCCAGGTGAGGATGGCAGGGCCTCCGTGGTTCCTGACTGTGCCTCCAATGGAGCGTCCCCCAACTCCATGCACCGACCGGCGGCTTCTCCTCCTGCCGGAGGCAGCGGTGGCGGAGTGGGAGCCCCGGACGGTGCACCTTCGCACAACTCCTCTGCCGCCGCTGCTGCTGCCGCTGCTGTCCCTGCGCCTACAACCACCGGGCCGTGCTCTGCACCTTGCGGAGTTGGAGAGTCATCCTGTGGGGGTCCTGGCAGTTCCCGTGTTGACGGCCCCTCCCGTTCTCCATCTCAGCATCTCGACCGGGGGGCTACCTGGTCCGAGGTTGTTGTCCGCGAGCGGAGGAGGACCTCGAACGGGGCTGCCTCTGTCTCTCGCCCGGCAGTGGGGCCTCAGCGACCCTCTCTCCACTCCTCAGCCCGGCGCAAGCGGCTCCTGCAGGATGCGGTGCGGTTGCACACCAGGGGCTCTCCTCACCTGGCGGGAAACCACGCTCCCGGTTCACCTCCCCCCCTGGACACTTGATGGATCCTCCACCTACAACCCTCATCATCGGGGACTCCATCGTGAGGAACGTGCGGATGAGGGGGGCGATCACACTGTCGTTCCCCGGCGCCACCGTTGCTGACATAACGGAAAGAATCCCAGGCATCCTGAAGTCTCATCCGCAGGCTGACAGACTGATCATACATGCAGCTACCAACGACATCCCCAAGCAGCAGTCTGAACTTTTAAAGCAGGATTTTACCCACCTTTTTAATCTGGTCAAACAGTCACAGCTGAGTGTTTTTATCTCCGGCCCCACCCCCACTTGTGGCAGACTGCTCAGCGTGAACACCTGGCTCTCCTCTGCCTGCAGCTCCCACAATGTTGGCTTCATAGACAACTTTGATGTCTTCTGGGAGAGGAGGCATCTTTTTGGGGCTGATGGGCTTCACCTCAACAAATCTGGTTGCCGTCTACTGTCCACTAACCTGGCATACGGCGCTCAGCATGCCCGAAACACATTCTCCTCTCACCGATGCAAACCCACACATGCTGACCAGTTCGTCAGCAATTGATGTCCCCCAGGTTCTAGCTCCTATGTTTTCAATTCCATTTTTAACAGCAATACATGCATCACCGGACTTGGACCTTATATTCAGGCAAACACTTAATCAATTCCTGTCATCATTACAAACAGAGAGCAAACTAAATATCACCGCACATATATAGATAAACGCATCAACACAGTGAACTTTAATAACCTCAAACCTCTCCAAAAATACCAACCACCGATCTCTACAGTCCAGAAGTCACCAGCCACTATCAATATGGCACTTTTAAACGTTTGCTCTCTGGCAAACAAGTCTTTTATTATCAATGAGCTGATTTTAGATAACAAAATTGATTGTTTATTTTTAACTGAAACGTGGCTGAGCGCTGACGCACCAGCTGTTCTCACTGAGGCCTCCCCACCAAATTTTAATTTTGCATTTTCTGTAAGGAGCGGTAGGAAGGGTGGTGGTACTGCATCAATCACCACTAATTCACTCACTACTAAACATATTTTATTTGATCAGTACACCACCTTTGAATACCATGCAATTGTTAATGCAATTAATGAATTTTCTGAGTTTTTATCAATAATCCATACCGCTTATGATATGATAATTCTATCCGGTGATTTTAACCTGCACATAGACAATCAGTCAGATTCCTTTGCACATGAGCTTTTAAACATCCTCAGCTGTATGGATTTTACTCAACATGTCACACAGCCAACCCACAACAGAGGACACACTCTGGATCTTGTCATCAGCCATGGCCTGTCCACCAGTGTGTCCTCTGTTATCGACTTGGCTGTGTCTGACCATTATTGTGTGTTTTTTAATATCACCGGTTTTATTCAGCGGGAGACCTCGGTGCGAACTGTGAGGAAACACTATCTTACCTCTGAAGTGGCTGCAAATTTTATTGAAGTTTTAGATAAATGTCCTCCAGTTATTTTACCTGCTTCCTGCGACTTTATTGTCGAAGATTTTAACAATAAACTAAAGTCAAGTCTTGATTCAGTCGCTCCACTAAAAACAAAGCTGGTACAAAATAGGCATATAACCCCGTGGAGAAATGAAGAAATCAAAAATCTGAAAAGAAATTGCAGAAAGGAGATGGAGGAAACACAAATTAACTATTAACTATCAAATATTCCATGAACAACTTAAATTTACAATAATGCACTCAGATGTGCAAGAAACACCTACTTTGCCAACATAATCAATAATCATAGAAATAATCCCAGAGTCCTCTTCTCAACCATCGACCTTTTAATCAACCCTGATTTTAACAAGTTCCAAAGCACTTCAACAGATTCCCTTTGTGAAGACTTTGCAGACCACTTCAGAGGTAAAATTGATGGCATCAGATCTGATATTTTATCCCATCAAAATACAGTTCTTAACACATCTGACTGCTTGTTTTTACCTGAGGAAACACTGGACAGTTTTGTCCTGGTTGATGCTGAGACGCTTGGTAGAGTTTTCTCCCAAGTGAAACCGACAACTTGTCTTTTAGACCCAATTCATCACTTTTTAAAACATTTTATGGATTTTTTGAAGATAAGCTTTTAAACATTGTGAATTGTTCTCTTCAAATGGGTACTTTCCCCACTGCCTTTAAAACAGCAGTGGTGAGACCCCTTTTGAAGAAGAACAACTTGGATCCTAATGTTCTTAACAACTACAGACCAGTATCCAACTTACCATTTTTAAGTAAAATTTTAGAAAAACTTGTTTTTATTCAGCTTAATGATTTTTTAGATAATAATAACATCCTTGAAAAATACCAATCTGGATTTAGGAAGAATCACAGTACAGAGACAGCCCTGCTGAAGATTGTCAATGATCTCAGGTGTAACTTGGACTCATGCAAGTTATCAGTTCTGGTGCTACTGGATCTAAGCGCTGCCTTCGACACAGTAGACCACCCTATTCTTTTTAACAGACTCCAACAGCTGGTCGGCCTCTCTGGTACCGTTTTTAAGTGGTTCACTTCCTATCTCACAGATAGAAAATTCTTGGTAAGTATGGATACATGCTCTTCAGAGATCCATTAAATTAAATGTGGTGTACCCCAAGGCTCAATTTTGGGTCCCATACTTTTTAATTTGTACATGCTGCCTCTTGGTTGTGTCATCGGGAGACATGGTATTAACTTCCACAGTTATGCTGATGATACACAACTGTACATCTCCATGTCTCCTGATGACACAGGGCCAATTGATGCCCTTTTTAACTGCATTTTAGACATCAAATCCTGGATGGCAGAAAACTTTTTACAGCTCAACCAGGACAAAACTGAAGTTTTAATCATTAGTCCTGAGGCTCAGAGAGAGAACCTTTTATCTAAATTGCAGGCATTATCCTTAAATCCATCTATTCAAGTGAAAAACCTGGGCGTTATTTTTGATTCTGAGCTTACTTTTATTCCACACATTAAGCATGTAACAAAAACAGGTTTTTATCATCTAAAAAACATAGCCAGAGTCCACCCTTGTCTCTCCCGAGCTAACACGGAGACGCTAATGCATGCTTTTATCTCCAGTCGTATTGATTACTGTAATGCCCTGCTTGCTGGTCTTCCCAAAAAAAGTATCTCAGGCCTACAACTTTTACAAAACTCTGCTGCACGTGTGCTGACGAAGACCAGAAGGCAGGCCCACATTACACCGGTTTTAAAATCACTGCATTGGCTCCCCGTGTCTTTCAGGATTGATTTTAAGGTTCTTTTAATGGTTTTTAAATGTCTTAATGGTCTTGGGCCTTCTTATCTTACAGAATTGCTTGTATCCTATGAACCCTCGCGGACCCTGAGGTCCTCCGGCACTGGCCTCTTAATTATTCCTAAAGTCAGAACACGTGCTCAAGGTGAGGCATCTTTTTAACCTTGTAAAGCACTTTGTGCTACATTTATGTATGAAAAGTGCTTTATAAATAAAGATTGATTGATTGATTGATTAACGTGACATCTCGGTTGTCAGAAGAGGCATTTTGCTGTCTTCGCCTACGCCTTATCATTTGGTGGGTCCTCCAAAGGATCTGGCCAAGCAGAGTGCCAAACATTGCCAGCACAATCAACTGCATTTTCATGGAGACAATGCGCAATGTAAGAAGCGTTGTCAAGTCTGTCCCAATTTTGTTTAAATTTCCCAGCGTGCTTGGCCACTTAATATGTGCTTATACACTATAGGCAAATGTACGTTCCGCGTGGCAACACGTCACCAAAGTGTGTGCGTAACCAAGCGCACTCAGCCAAATGTGAAAAATTGGGACAGCCCCTTGCTGTGACGTATTACAAAAGTGGACGGCAATAAAACCTTGAGAGCGAGGAGGCCGCAGTTTTTAGAGCTAGGTGCTGCAGTTGCTCTCCACCGACTGCACCGCCTGGCTCTCACCTGATCTAACAAGTGGTTGGTTTAGATGTCAACTCAACAAGATGATGTTTTAGATACAGATACTACTGTATATTAACACTGGACTTTTTAATTATTTAAGTATTTAGCAACACAGAGACATGTGGTCAGTGGGATGTGAGGATTCTTAAAATAACATCAGATGTGAAGCCCTGACTGTATCTGACTGATGTTTAATGAAAGCTGTTGTCTTGTATAAAATATGAACCTTATAGTCAGACACAGTGTATTCAGCCTCTGTAGCTAAGGGGACAGGTCAAACTGATATGATGCTGATTTACAGGAGAATTCATGGAAAATGGAGGATAAACCATGAACATAAACTACAGATCACCTGTAAAGCATTTTACTAAATTAATCTATCATAATTAAAACAACTGGAGACTGAAAACAAACTGATATATGATCTGATCACTTTTTTAATCATTCCAGACAGGATGTTAGTGTGTCTGTGACTTCCCGTACAGACTGAAGGCTGCTGGAGACTGTCAGGAAACTGTCCCCCCCGCGTTCCAAATCGCATACTTCTACTATATACTTTTAGTAGCCTATGTACTGCAGCTACCCTTAAAAAGAATGTAGTGTAGTATGCAGTATGTATGCAGTAGGCATACTATTGGGACACAATACTAGGGATAGACCGATATGGATTTTTTAGGGCTGATGCCGATACCAATTTTTTTCCATCACCCTTAGCCGATGACCGATTATGGACTGCCGATTTTCTTGAGCCAATATTTGGGGCCGATGCTGCTTTTGCTCCCTCAATTTCCATAAAAAAATGACACAATGATAACAAATATTACAGGTCTCAAGTTTAAAATAAGAAACATTTATTGAACAGTAAAAAATACTAAAACAAGATGGAAAGTTGAGTTAGAACAGGTAGAATATTATTATTATTATTATACATTCAAATAAAAAAAAGAGTTCACTGCTCTTAAATCTTCCAGTAATGTCTTTATAAAATAAACAAATATTTAAGCTGAAGCATAAATAAAATAACAACTACTGTACACAGTAGGATTCAACAGCTTTGTTCAACTTAACCACATACTTTCAAATGAAAAAAAGTGCCAGGGAAAAATAAATCCGCGAACCCACGCACATATCGGCCAATGCCGATACAAGTAAAAAACTCAAATATCGGCCCGATATATCGGTCGGCCGATGTATCGGTCTATCCTTACACAGTACATCCGCCATCACATCGCTCCCTGAACTCCGACCCTCTTGCTCACTTCCGCTGCCATCCGTAGTGCCACATTTGAATATTCTGTGTTGTTGTACTTCGGAGATGCAGCAAATCTCCTCTTGTCGAGCTCGCCAGAGTCGTGCATACCGTCGGAGGTGCCGGAGAGCTCTGTTGCTGTTATGTTGTAATGTATGTTGTTGTTTCTAATAAACTGACGTGTTCACGTAAACAGTCCCAAGCCTATTATTAGTGACCTGTCTATTGAACTAGTCACCAGTAGGCATATTAACCCCCTTCACACACAGCTCTCTGTTGCTGGCAGATGTTTGATGTTAAATATATTTACAGCTATGCAGCTGCTGGCACTATATTCTGTCTGCACGTGAAGCAGCCTTACATTCACATTACTTTTATTTGTAGTGTAACATACTTGCACATTCTTACTACATTACTTAATATGTATTTGACTTTTACTATTTATATGTTTATTAGTCTATACTGCTCATACCTGGCCCCTAGTGTATTCATATTTAGTCATATTCATTCATTATTTATACCACACTTACACCACTGCCTATACTGGTAGAATCTTCTATATTGTAGTCATAGTTGAACCCTAACATTGATTATACTATAATCACAATAAAGTTGAATGTTGTAACCGTGTTCTTGCAAAACTGTATGATATGTGACAGTATATAATCAGATCATTGCAGTCCTAATATGTAGTGTCTTAGTATCTCAAATTAAATAAACCATGTATGAAAGGAAGTGTGGGCGTTGGTTGTACACGCAGCTCAGTCAGTGCAACGTAACTTCCGCTGTGCAAAGGATTGTGGGTCAGAATGGCCAAAGAAGCATGCTGACATGCATACTGCGAAATATGGCCGGATGTAGTAGAACATCCTGGTACTTTTGGCATACTGCATCTGACATACTATGTATTGGGACACACTAATTCTTTTTCTGGCATACTAAATAGTATGGTAGTATGGGTATTGGAACGCAGGGGACTTTACCGCAGCTTTTTGTCACCGCCCCCCCTTGCGGCCGCCTGCTCTCGTCTACTTTTCAAGCGAGGCGCAGTTCATCTCGAACGAGCCTATTGTCTATGGTCTACGGATCAAGGCAAGCGCTTCTTCCTACGTGCTCAAAAACGTAGGTGCTGATTGGCCGAAGAGGAGTCCTGTGTATCTGTGCTCGATTGCTCTTCCTTCATCCTTAAACTACATGGATGTCTGTCACAGTAAATTGAAATTGAATTGTGAGAACTGAATTTGAAGATATATAGAAATAAATTCAATTTCAAATTATACTATTCAGATTCAGTTTTTCAATGCAATGATTCAAATTAACAATACAATTTCAAATTATGTGATTCAAATTCAGTTTTTCAATGCAATTATTCAAGTTTAGAAATTCAAATTCAAATATAAATGATTCAAATTCAGTTTCTGGTGGCACATATTTCAGCCCCTAAGTGTTGGGTAACTTTTCAAATACAGTTTTGCTATGCAATTATACTGCAAATACAGGTCATTATTATTTATTGTTCCAATTTTTTAAAATATACATTTTTTCTATTTTTAGGAAATTCAGTTTCCTCAGAGACATCCACCACTGTTCAACCTGGTCCAGTGGACACTGATGTACCAACTGGTGAGTAATGAGTCATTTTCCTGTATGACAACAGTTTACTAGCATATCAGGATCGGGAATGTCTCACTTGATGGTTTAGCTTTTTTAAACAAATTGACATGTATGACTGGTAGTCTTCAGTGTTTTTCTACTTTAGTTTCAGTGGGAACAGTGCCACCAGCAGCAACCCCCGCAGTGCCACCAAGTGCGACAGTGACCCCCGATGGCCGCCAACGGCGACAATGGCCCTCAGCATGCCGCCAACAGCGACAGCGCCCCCCAGAGTGCTGCCAAGGGCGACAGCGACCCCCGCCGTGCTGCCAAGGGCGACAACGCCCCCCAGCGTGCCGCCAACGGCGACCGTGGCCCTCAGCATGCCGCCAATAGCGGCCCCCGGTGTGCCGCCAAGGGCGACAGTGACCCTCAGCATGCCCACAACAACGCTTCTCGACTATTCAGCAACAGTTCAGCCCTGGGAAAAAGACTGGAATCCTATCCAGGACAAACTGATAAAGAAATTAGTAATAATATTAAGTCTTTGTCATGGCACACAATATTATTTGACTAATGACTAATTTACAGCTCAATTACATGCTGGACAAAGGTCGGCCTGGGGCGGAAATTATTGTGAAAGATGGATCCACACGTCTCACATGGGAAGAATTCTGGAGCCTAGGGTTGCAAAGAAACATGGATACTGCTGTGAGTACTGTTAAGTTGGTAAACACAACAAAGGGAAAAGCCATTTTTGTATTTGCTTTTATGCTTGTTCACGGATACATTTTGATTGTTCCTTGCAGATTGGGAATGCCTGCTTGAAACTGATTCATGAAGCAGCTCGGCAATATGTATGTAACACATACACAGTAAAGTCCAAATTGAAATGGATACAGTGGTCTTCTGTTATACGTTTGTCTACTTTCAAAGTTGTTGGTTTTTTTTATAGGGCAAAGACATCTACATAGAGACACACACAAACCAACATTGTTCCCAGCTTTCCAGTGAGTGTATATAAAATTACAAAATATCTGTGTAGTCACAAAAATGTAGATCTGCATAATGACAACATGTTATTTAATGATTAGCATTAGCAAGCATTTTTTCCACATACTTTTTTGTGACTTTTTACATATCCATCACTTCACACAATTGATACCAAGAAAATGTTTCAGTTTCGCCCAAGTCTTTCTTTCTGAATCTTGTTGTGAGCATCTCCTTCACAACTTTCAGTGCATTTTCATCAATGGCAGCAATTTATAAGTCATCAGCCCATATTACCATGATCACTTTCTCATTTTCTGTCTCCCTTGTGTAAACACAATGATTGGCGGGATTCTGCACATAGTCGTTTTCACTCAGATACTCATGCAGCGTCCTGTTCTAATTTCTGCCTGATTGTTTTAGTCTGTACAGTGACTTCTCTAGCTTGTACACCAACTTTGCATCTGTGCTAGAATTCACCTCATAACCTTGTCCATATCCATGTAGATCTCACAATCTATTGGTGCATGCAGGTAGGCAGTTTTGACATCCATCTGATGTATCATCAGGTTTTCTTGCACTGCTTTTTGCATCAACACTCTGATACTAGTCAGGTAAGCAGTAGGAGAAAATGTCTCCTCATAGTCTACACCTATCTTTTGACCATATCCCCTGGCTACATATCGTGCCTTATATTTCTCTGATCCATCAACATTGTTTTTGATAGCATACACCCATCTACCCCCCACTGCTTTCTTACCCTCAGGTAAGTTGGTTCAGGTAAAAATGTCATTTTCCTTCAATGAGTGTATCTCCTCATCCATTGCATGAACCCATTCCTTTGACTCAGGTGAGGTTACAGCTTCTTCAAATGTCAGGGGTACGTTACACATTAACCTGTAACAATAATCTATATTAGTGAGTACCTGATCATTACTCTCATTGCCTGACACATATTCACTTAAGTAGCCTGTTTTTTTCCTCTCTTTAGAAGGCTATTGTTTGTGCTCAAGTGTCTGTGTGCGGCTACTCACTTCAGGCATTGTTACTGGCACCTGGTCCTGCGTATGTGCTGGACTTCCATCAGTATTTTGCCTGGTCTTGCTCGCTCTGTTCTGCACTTCAAAGTCATCATTGTCAGGTGTCGTGTCAGTCTGTGATTGCGTTTCCACTTTTGTTTTGGTCACAAACTAGTCTATACTTCTGCACTTTCCCACTGTCAGGACTGTAAACCACATAGGCTGGGCTGTTCTTGTTGTATCCAACAAAAATTCCCTTTTCACACCTTGGGTCAAACTTCCTCTTGTCCTGCTTATAGGCATAACACTCTGAACCAGACTTTTGCATCCTGTAAAGTTTAGGTCACCTGCCTGTCAACAACAAATACAGGGTCTGTTTTGTGCGATTGTTGAAGCATCTGTTCCTAACTACAGCTGCTGTCTGTACTGCGTAGGTCCATAGCTCTTTTGGTAGCTTGCTCTCTATAAGCATACACCTAGCCATGTCAAACAGTGTGCTCCAATTTCGCTCAGCAATGCCATTCTGATGTGGCAAGTATGGCGCTGAGGTCTCGTGTTTAATCCCATTCTCACTGAGTAATGCCTGGTAATTTCTTCCCATGTACTCAGTACCATTATCAGACCTGATACATTTAATCTTGCCATATGGGGCTGTATCAGCAAGAAACTTCTCTGTTGCCTGCACTGTGTCACTCTTATTCTTTAGAAAGTACACAAACACTGCACTGGAAAAATCATCAGTGAATAATAACGCGTACCTAAACCCGTCTCTGGACTCTGGGTCTATAGGTCCTGCAATGTCTGTGTGTACCAGCTCTAATAGGCTAGTGCCAATCGCCAAAAAGGGCTTTAGTTTTTGAGATACCCCTACCGGAGGTATAACCAATTGCCACAATGTTTTTCCTCATCACTAAGGTCTCCTATATATTAAATGTATGGCATTTGAATATTTTACTACAAACCTTGTTAAATTTACACATATTGTTATGCACCCCAAAACAAAAAAAGGACCAAAATAGAGCCTGGCCGCCTGGGAGTTAAGACATTTAAACTGATGTAGGCCAATAAACCAAGCTCTGAGAGCTTTGAGACTTGGCATGCTTACAGCCAGGAAGTTGCTTTACCTATTGGGAAAAAACGGGAAGTGAGTATCTTGATGTATGTAATGTATAGGCCTTAAAACACATGCCTATAATAGGAAGACTTACAAAAAAAAAAAAAGAATATATTTGCGGAATGTCCTCAGTTACTTTGTAGTTGCTTGGCCAGGCATTGTCATAGAAGCATAGGTCATGGCTTGATTAAAAGGTGGGGTTGTCCTGAATCCAGCAATACCAAATATGTCCATATTGCATGCATTGTCAGTGTGTTACATCTTCCAATGTGTGAGGTGTCCGAAATGAAAGTAAACTAATTCATAATCAGGTGTCCAGTCCAAAGCTCATTCTCAGTAGTAAGAAGAATGTTTACTAATTCAATATCACTGCAAAATATGTCTCTTGGGGTAAGTGCTGCTTTATATTTTTGGCATTTAATAGGCCTAATATTACATTTCATATGACATATTTTACTATGCTTGTCATATGGAAACAAAGATCCAATTGAATGAGGTTGAACTGATGGCAACACCTTAAAATGATTACTATACATTTACTTGAATTCCTAAAGTCATTACTGCATGATGGAAATGATAGTGATGATAATAATATGATAGAGTTAATGATAGAGTTCCAAATTACAGGAAATACCTGAGGGTCAGTGGGAATAAGGCCGCTCTATGTAGTTTTGTCAGCAACTACATCACTAGTACTGGGCCACCAAGAATCTCCCCAGAGAACACGGTCATCTTGGCAGGTGGCTTTGAAAAAAGAGAGGAGGTCAAGCGGGTTAGCACGTCAGGTGTTGAGTACTTGAGAAACCTTTGCAGTGACCAGGAGGAGGCTGACACAAGATTGGTGTTACATGCAGTACACCTTGCTCCATCACATTCCCAGATCATAGTCAAATGTGATGATACAGACGTACTGGTTTTGCTCGTGTACTACTCTAGCAAAGGGATGTTTGGATCCTCAGCAGTGTTCGTGCACTCTGGACATGGACATGAAGGAAAGATTTCTCCCAATCTGTTCAATCGCTGAGAAGCTTGGTGTCACTTGTTGTGCATGTTTACCAGCATGCCATGCCCTCACAGGTTGTGATATGACAAGCAGCTTCTACAGGATTGGGAAGACCACTGCCTTCACAAGACTGAAGACCCATCTTAGTGAGTTGAAGGATATGGTCAAGTTTGGACTATTTGAAACCCTAGAGGAAGCTTTGCCTGTGGCCAGAAAGTATGCTCTCCTGCTGTATGGCCAAAAGAAAAGTTTTAGTTTATTTACTTTATTAATTCCCCTGAGGGGAAATTCAATGTTTTCACTCTTGCTTGTCAATTACACCCAGGTCCGAAAGACACACACATGCACAAACAGGACCTATACATGCACAAAGTGGAGAGATGTCAGAGTGAGGGGGCTGCCCTTTGGTCAGACGCCCCGAGCGGTTGGGGGGTTTGGTGCCTTGCTCAAGGGCACCTCGGCAGTGCCCAGGAGATGAACTGGCATCTCTCTAGCCACCAGTCCACGCTCCATATTTCGGTCCGGACGGGGACTCGAATAGGTGACCCTCCGGTTCCCAACCCAAGTCCCTATGGACTGAGCTACTGCCGCCTAAGAATGGCCCAAGAAAACGAGAATGGCCATCCCTGCACCACCCTGGATGAGCTGGGGTACAAACTAGCATGTACAACAGATTTATCAGCGGCAAATCTACCCCCAACAGAAGATGCCTTCCAACAACATGTCTTGAGAGCCTTATACCAAACAGCTGTATGGTGTCAGAGCCACCTGGCCAGGCCTCACCTCTGGGACCCAGTTGGTAGGGGGTGAAAGCTTAAAGAAGACAGATCCATTGAACCTGTGATGTTCCTGAAGGCACCAGCACCTAAAGACGTTTGAGACACCTGTACTGTAAGGATGGAAACTGCAATGATACCAGCAAATGCCAGTGTCTTTCAGTGGGCTTGACTTGCACTGAGTTTTGCTTTTGCTCTTTCCCAGACTACCCAAATGTGACCCACTTTGCGGATGAGTGACATTGATGGATAGCAAAATTAGCCAATGAAAACCCCAGCCAAAGAGATGGAGAGTGCTAGGGGAGTTTTTACTGAGTGATGTAAATAGTTTTATGAGAAGGATCAACAAGAACAAACTGAAATGGGTGAGGGCATTGAGGATTGAAATGGAGGAACCAGAGGCCATTATGTCAAGAGGATATGGAGGAATCTCAGAGCAAGAAGTGGAAGGAGATGGAGGAGGACAAATGGAAGGAACTGGAGTCCCTCTGAGGACATTGATGACTTCGATGCCAAACATAGCTCAGCCAATAAAAAGCCAATAAATAAATGATTAATTAATATCATTAAAACTACTGTTCAAAGTTCTTGAAAAAAGAGAAAAACATCATTAAGGCCAAACTGCAACCCTGTCTCCTGGTGCTATTGCTGAGCCTCAAGCCTTAGCTAGAATCACTCATTGTTTCTATGACAATAGGTTATTCATAAGGTATCATCTATCAGTTTCCTATCAGTTTCAATCAGTTTACTTTGGAACTGTACAGTAAAAGGTGTCACATGAAATGTATCAAATGTGTCATATATGGCAGACCATGCTTAAAGTAACTTACTTTTTAGTCACATTGAATTGGTCAATATTCTTCTCACCACTGATAATGAGCTTTTGGACTGAACACTTGAGTAAGTCTATACGTAATTCATTTTCATTAATTTGGGACTCCTCATACATTGAGTTATGTAACACTATTAACATACATGCTATACATACAAATATGGTATTGATGGATTCAGCACAACTCTACTTTTCCAACAAGCTATATAGGTCTTTCTATGACAATCCTTGGCTAAGCAACTACAAAGTAAATGAGAGCATTCTGCAAATATATTCTTTTTTTGCATTACATTACATACAAGATACTCACTTCCAGTTTTTTTCCAATAGGTGAAGCAACTTCTTGGCTGTAAGCATGCCAAGTCTCAAAGCTCTGAGAGCTTGGGTTATTGGCCTACATCAGTTTAAATGTCTTAACTCCCAGGCGGCCAGGCTCTATTTTGGTCCTTTTTTTGTTTTGGGGTGCATAACAATATGTGTAAATTTAACATGGTTTGCAGTAAAATATTCAAATGCCACACATTTCATATATAGGAGACCTTAGTGATGAGGAAAAACTTTGTGGCGATTGGTTATACCTCCAGTAGGGGTGACTCCAGTTTTGGGGGGCATTGTCACTAGCCTATAAGGCTGCTTTGGCTCGTACATCAGGGGCTTTGTTCCTGGTTTGGGTAAACTTTCCCTGAGTGCACACTTCACAATGTAGGACAGATTTGTCTGTTTTACCCTTGATTTTCATGCCATCAACAACATTCTGTAATTTCTGAACATCATCATAATTACAGTGCCCTAAGATCTCATGCCATGTCTGCACATCATAAGATCCCTTAATTTGGTCATCACACTCAGAATTGACAGTATGCAAATAGTACAGTCTATCATACTCATGAATGTTGAATCTTGTGGTCTTCTCCTTGCTTGAAGATCACAGTTGCTCCACTGGCAGTAGCTGCTTTAACAGAAAATATGTCCTGCGGGTATGAGGGGATGTACAACCCCTTTCTCAAAGTCGTCTTGTGATGTTGCCCTCCGCTGTTGATCAAGCAAACTTCCGCGTCTCCTCTGCGCTCTGCGACTCCAATGCTCCTTTTGCCATCAGCCAGCTCCACGCTGTGTTTCTGTGGTTGAAAGGTATCATCAAAGCTCACAAACTTTGATACATCCATGACGATGTGTGAGGTTGCCCCTGCATCCGCCATTAGACCTTTCATATCCACACCATGGCTTGGCAGTATTTATGCGTTCCCTTCACTCATCCGGAAAGCATACTCCTTGTCGCCTTCCTCCTTGGCGACTTTCCGCACGTCGTCCCGCATTTGTTTCCGTCTGCAGGCCGCGTCCCGATGCGTGGTGCTTTTACAGTGACTACACCACTGTCTGCGTTGACATACTCTGGCTTTATGTCCTCTCAGGCCACATCTGTAACACACAATGGGTTTCATTCATGAAACGTGAGCAGAAGGAATTTGTGTGTAAACTGTTCGCAGATGGAAATTTACGTGCATGTCCGCATTCATCAATATTTTAGTAGCTCCGATCTTTTCGTAGCTACTAACAAAATCTACTCCTGCTCCTGACCACTCGTAGTGCTTGTGTAAATTTAGTAAAGCACATAAATATTGCTTGTCACTATTGGAAATTACAATTTTAATTCGTATTGCGCTCTGTTATGTACAGAATACACAGATGCCTTTGAAACACGTAATCTAAACATGACAGAATATTACAAATATAACACATTTAGTTAAATTAGTTGGCAATTAGCAGGTTTAAGATCCAGATTAGGTTCATGATTGTGAATTATCTATGTAAATCGACTCAATAGATTACACGTTCTTTCTACATGTTGAATGATGATAATGAAAATATAGGCTAATAATAAAATCACAAAAAGGTTGTAAACCTTATGGTCACTACCATATCTGGGTCACTCAGGTGGTGTCAATTCTAATTAAACCTCCCACAATATAAAAGGCCTTCAGTCTTAGTTAATGGTAACAATGGCTGAACTTGCACTTTTGCATGATTTGGCGCAAGTCGCTATTTGGCGAGAAAGGCATTTCAGGGATAGGGCAGATATGTTGGCTGAGAGTGATGAATGGTTGATTAGTCGTTTCCGACTACCGAGACCAATTCTGTTGCATTTATGCAACATTTTGGAGCCTAATCTGACAAGGCCAACAAAACGAAGAAATGCCATCCCTGCACATCAGGTACTCTCTGTGCTTGGTTTTCTAGCCACAGGGACCTTCCAACAGGAGATTGGTGACAGGTCCAGCATTTCCCAGCCATCTATGAGCCGCATCCTACCTGCAGTGCTCAACGGTATCATCAAACTAATGCCAGAGTACATTCAATTTCCCTATGGCGCACAACGGCAGGTAGACGTGATGCAGGGATTCAGCGCGATTGGAAACACGGCAGGTGTCATCGGTGCCATAGACTGCACACACGTACGCATCAAAGCTTCATCTGGTGATGCATTTGCTTACATAAACCGGAAAAACTTTCATTCCGTGAATGTGCAACTGATCTGTGATGCTAAGTGTGTGCTGTTAAACGTTGTGGCACGGTGGCCTGGTGGGACGCATGATAGTTACATCCTGCGCAATAGTGCAGTTGGCACACGTTTGGAGGATGGAGCTGCGAGGGACTGCTGGCTTATTGGTAAGAATATAGCCTGCCTAAAATTGCATACATTTATATGTAGACACTTACCCTTCTATATCCATAGGGGACAGGGGTTACCCACTGACGCCGTGGCTGATGAAACCGCTGACCAACCCGCAGACACCACAGGAGCTGGCATATAATGAGGCGCACGCTGCTACTCGGGCCGTTGTAGAGCGCACCAACGGGGTCTTGAAGGCAAGATGGATGTGTTTGGACAATAGAGATGGCACCCTTCTTTATGCAACCACGAAGGTGTGTACAATAATATTGGCCTGCTGTGTCCTGCACAACGTGGCCATTAAACAGGGCCTTCCCCTGCTTGAAGTCCGCAATCCAGGAGAACGCGTACCTCCGGAACCAGCTCTTGGACCTCGAAATGCGGCTGCTATACGGACCCGTCAGCGACTTAAAGAGCAATTTTAAGGTAAGTGTTGCTTAGACAGGTACTGAATAAGCTATGAACGTTTTAGGCCGACATTCTTTGCAAAAAGTTATTTTTATTTGTTTTGTATTATATTTATATCCAACATCCTGTTTCAGTAGGCTACATCAGTTCATTTTAATGTCATTCTCTTGAAAAATGTATACAAATAGGCTATATTTATTTATCCGAATAAAAGAGAGTAGCTTGATTATCTTGTTTAAGTGTTTTTCCCAGGATAACCAGACATCACACAATCCTGACAAAATTACACTTTATATTTGAGGGTGCAAAAGTGCCTCGCAGATTCCCTTCAAGCTGGTGTTGATTTCTTGTAGGGATGTGTTAATTTGCTGAACTACTGTAAGTAAAGCCTCTTGGTTTCTCAAGACCTCATCCGTAAGGACAGCTGGATCACAGCCTCTTCAGCCTCAGTGTCTGGGTTCAGCAGGGGCAGCAGGAGCAGCAGGTGGTGGAGCCACGAAGGAGCATGTGCCAGCTGAAAGAATTATTTGAATTCATTCATTCATCTTCTAACCGCTTCATCCTCTTGAGGGTCGCAGGGGGGCTGGAGCCTCTCCCAGCTGACATCGGGCGAGAGGCAGGGTACACCCTGGACAGGTCGCCAGACTATCGCACGGCTGACACATAGAGACAATTTAGAGTTACCAATTAACCTAGTCCCCAATCTGCATGTCTTTGGACTGTGGGAGGAAGCCGGAGTGCCCGGAGAGAACCCACGCTGACACGGGGAGAACATGCAAACTCCACACAGGAGAAGGGATAGAACGCCCGGGATCGAACCGGCAACCCTCTTGCTGTGAGGCGAGAGTGCTAACCACCATACCACCGTGCCGCCCTTATTTGAATTATGAATTGAATTATTTCACTTTGTTTTTTTGTGGCTTTTTGATCATTTGAATGAATAAATCTGATTTGAAAAATGTTTAATTTACATTGGCTGCAGACTGAATTATTTGGAGCTGTATAAAACAGAGCTTTAGGCTATTAAGATTCAATTAATTCGAAGACGATGCATACATAACTGCTATATGTTACAAAAAAATAAATGTTAAATAGCTCTACATTCCGACAGCCATCACTGATTTAGAGTTTATCCATTACGCACAAAACATCTCTGGTTTCCCATTCCCACTTCATTCAAAACCCCACAAATTAATCTTCTTTTTGTTTGGTGACCACTACGCTATCAGTGATGATTTTCATAATGTATTATGATACAACACCTTACCGTCTGGGTTTGATGTTGACTCCAGTGGAGGCATGTCGCTGTCTCCATCAGGAATAATTCCTGACAGAGAGGTCTCCCCAATTATGCCAGCGATGCGCTCGTCTGTAGCAGATACTGTAGTTGTGACTGTGAGCCTCCTCCTCCTGTGGCTGCTGTATTTTTTTTGTGTGTGCTTATGCGTTTCTTTGCCTCCAGTTTCTTATCAAACCATTTACGCTACACCTTTGACACCTCTGGTTCTTTGTACTACTGAGACAACATTAACAGCATCTGTTACCTCCATCCAGGCCTTCGCTTTGCCTGTCCCTGTCACACCACTACTAACTGAAGAAAATAAAATGTTTTTTCTTAAGTCCACTTCACCCAAAATTATTTCGATCTCCGCTTCGGAAAAATTCTTTTTTCTTTCTCTCTCTCTTTTTTTGCCATGACTGACAGGTCAACTGGATGCACCTACACCTTCTTATGTGGTGGTCATTTGCTATTCATGGGCAGGGATTTATGCTAATTGATGATTACCAGGAGCGCGCTGTCACTTTACGATGGATTGGCATTCATGATCATACACACGTGTTGACGAGCGTGGCGTTCCTGAATCTGGAGTAGGTTTTTAGTAGCATAGGCTTTTATGTGCATATCTACACACAGATTTACTCACTTTTCATGAATGAGACCAAACGTTTGCACTTTTGGCCCCACGATCACTCGAACTTGCCGGAGTGGGTTTCACATTTGGCTGTATTCGCGCCCTCATTACATTGTCCTCTGACGCCGGTGCGCACATTTTTTCCAGTGTCCTCATAGCTTCGTAGTTTGGTTTTGAATTCAGCAAAAGACATTTCCACCTCACTCTGAGTAACATGAACAGCGAATGGTTTGAAGGATTCAGGCAGTCCCTTCAAAATCATTGCCACTTTCCAGCATAATAGTCTCTCAAAGTCTGTAGCGCTTCTCGGCCATTGTCCACTGCATCTCTCATTACGAGTGACAAACTTTTAGTATCCAGAAACTGAATTAATTCTGCATATGCCTCTGCATTTTTCTCATCGTCTTCCTCACCTTTGGCAGGCTCGATTAAAATGGTGACCTCTAGTCCTTGCAACCGAAGAAGAAACTTTGTCTCCCACAGTTCGTAGTTCTTTTCATCTCCGTCAAATACTAGCCGTGACCATTGGCCACTTGACTCGGCAACCCGTCTTTGCATGGCGCTAGCTTAGCATGCTAATTCACCGGACAAGCTGTACATCGCAAATTTTCTCTCGGTGGTAGATTGCTGGAAAAACTCTCCAGGTAACTCTGGGCCCATAACCTGTTAGTAGAGAATCTCTACTAGAGATGATCTGCTCAACGATCCTTGCGTGCGTACCTAGTGCTAGACCGATCATAAATTGTGGAGGAATAAACGCACACTGGAGTATCAGTCTGCGACTGGAACTCACTCCTTCTGTGAAGGAACTTTTTATTTATGCGCACACTCATCTGACACACATCACTTGTCAATTTCAGCACACCTTATTGGCCATTACTGTTCACCAAACAACATCCACAATAACCTCTGTAGAACGCCATGACTGCAAAAATAAAGATTTACTGTAACATAACTGAGAGTACATTTTCTATGTATGTTAACAAGCGAGGTGGCTAACAGCTGACCCAGACTTTTCAAGTTGACAGGATGTGACGTTGCATCCTTTCTCGTTGTGGGCGCGGTTTCTCGTGTGCCTGGCGGAGGGGATGTAAACAGCTAGCATGCCGACTAGCAGCCAGCATCGGCGCAGATTTCAGACCCACACCCGATGCCGGTAAGCTCATCTTAGTTAACCGACTGTTGGTTCTGATGTGAAGGAGGAGGTCAACATCGTTTCTCGGAGCGAAGTTGTGTCTTTGTGGAACAGTAGCTAACTTGGCTAAGTTAGCTAGGAGCGCTAGCGTCAGGTAAGCTAGCTCTGGGAGTTGTGCCACAGCAGAAAGCTGCTTAATGCCAACAGTCTGCATGTTTCTGTGTGTTTCTGCCACGTTTTAACAGATGTGAATATTGGTATGAAGGACTGTTGTTATGCTAATGTTGTTAGCAGGAAGTACAGACAGTTACAACATCAAGTTATCACTGTAATCAGAGTGACTCTTGTGGTTTGTTATGTGAGTGAGTGGAAACTTAAGCAGTTGTTTAGCTGACTTATGACCGCCCTCACTGACTGCTCCCTGTGCTGTTTACTGACAAACACCTCTCCCCCTCAGCCACACAGTCTGATGAACTCACGCACACATTTTCACACTTTTATTCCCTCCCCGTACTCTCATATTAACAGATAAACTGGAGTCCTGCACTCCTGATGAGAGAGATAAGGTGGGGCAAGGTCACCTGACAGCATCAGTCTGTAGCTCAGAAGACAGCAGTAGGTCCTGATGTCCTCACTGATAATAAAGATTACACTCAGTGGTGGAATGCAGAGATGGGGACTCGAGTCATTGTGACTTGGACTCGAGTCGACTCGAGTCGCTGTTTTGATGACTTGTGACTTGACTTGACAAAAAATAAAAGACTTGAGACTTGACTCGGACTTGAAAGTTAAAGACTCGGGACTTGACTTGACTTGAGACACGATGACTTGAATGACTTGAGTGTTATTCACATCATGTTGTAGGTTAGAATATGAAATTAATAAATTAATTTAAAAAATAATGTCGATTACCCGGTAGGAGCGCAGGCTGAGAATGGCGTTGTCATGATTGGATCACTATCCTGTCAATCAGTCATGCCCTCTATACGTACCTTATGTGTTTATTGGAGAAACAGGCCCTCTTATATCAGATAGGTATCAACATGTCAGCGGGAGGGGTACCGAGAGTCATTGTCTTCGGCTTTCGTAATTACCATTATTACGGCAAAAGACGAACAGCACAGTGCAAGACATGCGGCATAAACATCTCGGACAGCCAGGCGACAACTTCAAACTTTGTTCGTCATTTGAAGAGCCATTCTGTCCAGTAAGTGCTTGTCAATTAGCTAATATTATCTGGTTAGTCGGTAGTTAGCTAACATTAGCTTGATACGATACGGGGGTGGGTGGGTGGGTCGGTTTGGTGGAACTTGTTTTTTAATTTATTTGCTAACATTAACCCCAGAAAACGTGAGCGAACATTCCGACCGGTTCATCACAAGACCGGCTGTACGTTTTATGAACGAGCAACACAGGGTTAAATGAGCTAAATGGGTGATTCTGACAGTTACTTATATCTTGTCTTTTCACTTTATTAAGATCAGATTCTGCAGGTAAAATTACAATAATAAGGTGACTTGACTTGGACTTGACTTGACCTATTACAGGACTTGACTTGACTTGACATAACCTGTGACTTGACTTGACTTGCCCAAGAAAAAATGACTTGGGACTTACTTGAGACTTGAAGGTTAAGACTTGAGACTTACTTGAGACTTGCACATGTGTGACTTGGTCCCATCTCTGGTGGAATGTAAGAAAGTACATGTCCTAAAGTACTGTGCTCAAGCATAAATTCAAGGTACTTGTGTTATTATTTTACGCAACTTTCACCTTCTCCATCTCAGAGGTAAATATTGTATTTTTTACTGTATTACATGTGTCTGACAGCTTTTTCAGATGACAGTTTTTCATCCCCTTCCTGTTCAGTGAAAACCATTTATCTCCAGGTGTGTTGCTCTTGAATATTTGTGATAAACTGAAGGATGAAGTGTTCCTTGTTTGTTGAGTAGGGGTGTGCGATATGGCCCTAAAATAATATCACAATATTTCAGGGTATTTTTGCGATGATTATATTCTTGACAATATGACAAATTAGTAAAACAAATATATTCTATTGCTGACTCAAGGAAATAGAGTTGCAACAAAATAAGTGATATAGTTTTATATGTTAACCTCTCAGTTTAGCTTCAAATATTCAGTAAAAACTAAAGAAAAATGATCACTCAATTCTTTAGTTTGTAAACAACAGTAACTCAGAGTGAGATTCAGATTCTGTATGCAATAATTTTAGTTCAACAAAACAAAATCTACCACAAATTACACATGTAAACAGTTCCCAAATACAAAAACTGTATACATGATACACGATTGAGTTGTTTTTTGTCCACTTAGACCTTTATGCTTGGCCATTTCTCCTCTAGTCATCACGCTGTAACCTGTGACAGGCTGTTTTGCTACCATAACTATTGCACATTCACATATATGTAGTTTTTTGTCAAGCCGCGAGCATCTTGTAGGTTTACATTACCACAGGTTTAATCACTTGACGACCTGTGTGCACGCGACGAGAGAGGAGAGGGAGAGACACTGTGCTGCTGCCAGAGGAGCCGCTGAATGAGTTCCCTCTGATTGGTAAGTCGCTAAAAGAGAAGTCCGGTACTGTTCATTAAACATTCAGGACGCCACAGTTTATTCCATGGTACTGAAGCTACTCTTCTTTTTGGAACTACCGCGGAGTCACTAATAATTTTGCTTTCAGCCATGCTTGTTGTTGCCGTGCATTACAGTATAGGCCCGTTTCCACTGAAGAAGTTCCTGGTACTATTTAAGGGGCAGGAACTACTACAGGAATGTCCTCTCGCTCGGCTCTCTCAACCGCCGTGTCTCCACTGAGAGAGCAGAGTAGGAGGAAGGTTCCTATAAAGTTACCGGGCTCTGGATGTGATGTAATCGTTGCGCGACCATTTTGACCGGGGCGACATAGTGGTGTAGGGATGCTGTTAGCTGTTAGCCGATAGCGGTGTCTGTAATAACTCACTAAACTCACAAAGTGGCCCGTGAAAAAAATATTTTCTCCAGCGGATGTCTTAGTTACAACATGATTGAGCTAACTGAAGTAGGTTCATATCATGTCTGACAACGGGAGGCTTTTAACAGATGACGTCCTGATGTTAGCTTTGCTGCTGCTGTTAGCTGTCCCTGTCAGCTGATGCTTTCTAGACATTGTGATTTCCCAAAACTGAATAAATACCACACATAGCAACACAAAACTGCTTTGCTAGCTCAATCATGTTTTTCACGGACCGGTTATTGAGTTTGTTTACGTGGCGGTGGAAGCTATGAACGAGCTAACCCTCGTCTGCTGAGTTTTAAAAATGCTGGCTATTTTGTTGCTTTCTGTTGACGTCACATTCCGCCTTGAGTATATCCAATCAGCACCAAGTAATCCCCAAGCCCCAGCCAGGAGTTTTTTGGGGCCGTTCTGAGTACCTACTCCGAGGCAGGGACTTGTTTAGCCCCTGTAAAAGTTCCGGAACTCTGTCCTTCGGGGGTGGTTCCTGCGGCGGAGACACGCACCAACGGCCCCGGCCCCGTAAATTTACCCCGAAGTTCCTGCGGTGGAAACGGGCCTTATGACATCAATATGTCACAAGTAGGGTTGGATATCGAAACTCGGTACTTTTTGTACTTGGTACCAATTCACGTTGGAGTGAGAGCGCATGACTCGCACCTCAGACTCAGCAACAATGGCGACAAAAACAATGTGCAGACAAAAGTTAACGTGCAGCACTGTTCCTAAATGTTCTCAATAAAATGTTGAAACTGAGAAGTTTAGACTATGGGCCCAAACAACGCATAGTGAATCCAAATTCACACCCGTTCTTCTCTGTGGATTTTCTCCGGGACCATGTGTCATAGCGAGAAGCCACGCATATCAGCCGACACAGCAGAATTGTAGCTTTCCGACAAGGCCAAGCACTTGTTGGTAATCCAATGTTTTCACAGCGAAAAAAATTGATAAAATTACAATAAAATTATGTATAACAGAGCTTTCATACAGCTTTGCACACACATTACTTTTGGATGGATTACTCGCGAACGCAGGCTCTCACAGAAATGCCACGCATATCACATGAAAGCGCAGGACCACACACATCATTGTGCTGTCATCCCATCATGCTATAAATCCAGATCAATTGTCTACAAAATAAAAACCCGACGAATTTCTTTACAATCCATGATACAGATCTTGTTGTCAGTCACTTCATATAGTGAGGAATATCGTATCTTACCACGTCTTAGGCTTGCATGTGTTTCTCCCTGTCTGTCCACATTTGTAGTACAGCTTTCAAGTATCAAACTTTGTATGACAAGACCAGCCACTTCACCTTTGCACACCCAGACAACTGCAGCCTAATGCATGCTGACAGGGCCGTAGTCACCATATACATTGAGGGGGACACGTGCCCCCCACCAATGCCCAAAATGTCTCCCCAATATATAACTGAAACTGAAAAACAAATATTATCTTGGAGGACATCATTGCACTTGGTTGACTATTTTTCTATGATCTTAGATGTAAATACTGCATGTTTCTTTCAGATAAAACACATTTTTGATTTGTGAATGAGTCAATGGAATTTCTTGCAATAATGAAAAAATACTGGCAAACATGTCTGCCTGGCACAAACCACATGTTTTGGACAGCTGTGAAGTGACAGAATGTCCCACCATCATGGTTCTTATATTGCCAGATTCCAGAGAGTCTCCCCTCTTCAGATATGGCAGAATATGTCATTTTCCAACTTGCTATGGTGAGATACATGTAAAAATGTAAGAATTTAGGCACACAGATTTGTTTTTTCATTGATATAAAATTAATATAAAATACAGGCACATAGAAGAACATGAAATGATGGCAAATCTGGTTAGCCCAGATTGTCCTGAAAAAAAACAACAACAAGATATAGCATGTGTATGTAGCCTTTATAATGACTGTGATATGAGCTTAAAAGTAAAGGTAGTAAAAATATCCCAAAAAGGCCTAGGGCCCATAGGGTTAAAAAGTACTGAAATAAGGTACCGTTTGGTACCGGTACCGAATTCCAGATACCGGTACCGGTACTGTATCGGTTCAATTATGAACGGTACCCAACCCTAGTCACAAGTCTAAATATTGCTAGTATCACAATAAGAATTTTTCATGTGATAATAAAAATTATACTTGTAATATTGTGAATGAGATGATATGGCACACCCCTAGTGTTGAGAAAATTCTCCTCCTTAAGCTAAATAAACTCTTTAAAAAACGTTTTGGATCAGCTGGAAAAATCATTGTCACAAAGCTGAAAACAGGCTGTGTTAACAGGCTTCTCCTCAGAGAAGCGTGGTTCTCACAGGACAGCCACACTAGATGATTTTAAAGAAATTGATACATTGCTGTAGATTACACTACCCAACAGCATACAGCATGGACAGTGTACTGCCACATACAGTACAGGCCAAAAGTTTGGACACACCTTCTCATTCAATGCGTTTTCTTTATTTTCATGACTATTTACATTGTAGATTCTCACTGAAGGCATCAAAACTATGAATGAACACATGTGGAGTTATGTACTTAACAAAAAAAGGTGAAATAACTGAAAACATGTTTTATATTCTAGTTTCTTCAAAATAGCCACCCTTTGCTCTGATTACTGCTTTGCACACTCTTGGCATTCTCTCCATGAGCTTCAAGAGGTAGTCACCTGAAATGGTTTCCACTTCACAGGTGTGCCTTATCAGGGTTAATTAGTGGAATTTCTTGCTTTATCAATGGGGTTGGGACCATCAGTTGTGTTGTGCAGAAGTCAGGTTAATACACAGCCGACAGCCCTATTGGACAACTGTTAAAATTCATATTATGGCAAGAACCAATCAGCTAACTAAAGAAAAACGAGTGGCCATCATTACTTTAAGAAATGAAGGTCAGTCAGTCCGGAAAATTGCAAAAACTTTAAATGTGTCCCCAAGTGGAGTCGCAAAAACCATCAAGCGCTACAACGAAACTGGCACACATGAGGACCGACCCAGGAAAGGAAGACCAAGAGTCACCTCTGCTTCTGAGGATAAGTTCATCCGAGTCACCAGCCTCAGAAATGGCAAGTTAACAGCAGCTCAGATCAGAGACCAGATGAATGCCACACAGAGTTCTAGCAGCAGACCCATCTCTAGAACAACTGTTAAGAGTGGTATGCCAATAGTGGTATCCCACTATTGGCAATGGTACAACTGTATTTTCAATAAAGCAGTCGTACTAGGGCTGTAGTCTCCTGGTCGACTAGTCGATTATTTGGTCGCTATGCTCTCGTCGGACCAAATTCTCATTGGTTGAATAATTGCCGTGTTACTTTCATAAGGAGAAAAGTGCTACATCAACAGCTTTCCAGGATTAATCCATTATTTCCTGCGGCAGGAGGACAGGCTAAGTTACCTGTGAAAATGGGGGTATTGACAGAAAGTTGAACTTGCCCACTCTCACGCTCAGCGTCGCGGTGACGCAGACCTCCTGTCTGTTTCTGAAAGCTGGAACCATTTCCCTCAGTGGAAACGGAGCTTGTATTTACTTGTATTTCACAGATAATGATAATAATAATAATAATAATAATAATAATAATAATAATAATAATAATAAAAAAATAATAATAAATTACATTTATATAGCACACTTTCAAGTCAAATGACTTCTCAAGGTGCTTCACAATCCAAGAAGATTAAAACACATGAGTAGCAACGAAAATAACCTAACAGGCAATCAATCAATCAACCAAATATGTAAAAGTACAAAACAACAAGTAAATAACTAGAATAAAAACATAGGGGCAGAGAGTGGAACTCTGCCTTACCCGAAAGCAGAATGGAATAAGTAAGCCTTGAGGCTGGTTTTGAAGGTGGCAAGGGAGTCTGAGGTCCTGACGGAAACAGGCAGCTTATTCCACAAGCGTGGCCCCATAGAGGAAAAGGCACGGTGTCCCATGGTAGACAGTCTGGTGCATGGAATAGTGAGGAGGTTTTGGATGTTAGACCTGAGTGACCTGGATGTAGATTGAGGGGAGAGGAGGTCCTGGAGGTAGGCGGGGCCAGAATGGTTTATGGCCTTGTAGACTAACAGGAGAACCTTGTGGTTATCTGCTGGTTTATTGGCAGCCAGTGAAGGGCATGGAGAACAGGGATGATGCATTGAGTTTTCCGGGTTTTGGTGAGGACACGGGCAGCACTGTTCTGGACATACTGTAACCTCTGGATGGTTTTGGAGGGGAGGCCTGCCAGCAGAGCATTACAGTAGTCGATGCGAGAGCTGGCAAAGGCATGAACCAGTCTTTCAGCATCAGTTTGGGAGAGCGAGGGTCTCAGTTTTGGCTAATGTTTACCATGTAAAATGCCATAGGCTGGCGCTAATAACGTTAGCATGTTGTATTTGCTTGGATAACGTGTTTAGTATAAGACAGTTGTTTTGTCGGTGAATGTTGTGAGTTGTAATGGAGCCAAACAGTGTGCCGTTACCTTTGTTACATGTTGCTGTTGTCCCTGGCTTTATATGAGAAGACGAAAAGAGCGCTAGACGCTAGGCTAATTTACACAATGTAAAATGCCATAGGCTTGTGCTAATAATGTTAGCATGTTGTATTGGTGGGGGAAATGTGTCCAGATAAAGACAAGTGTTTGTCTGTCAGTTCTGTGATTTATAGTGAAGCCAATTTGCATACTTGTGTTTGAAATTGTCTCTATTAAGCCATGTTTAATGTATGTTTTGAATCAACTATATAAATAAAGTTTGATATGAACTAAACTTCGCAGCACTTAACACAGTCCTCCACTGCCGACTAACGTTTTGGAGGTATGACTGCAGAGTGACACAGACACACCACCGCACAAGTAAAAATAACGTGCAGATGTTTTTTTCCCATGACTGATCGATTAGTTGAAGATTATGTGCGACTTTAGTCGACCAAGATTTTCTTTGGTTGACTACAGCCCTAAATCATCAAATTCACACAAATTCTGTCTGAATACGTTGCTCTTCTTAATGGGTTCAGTTGACTATTTAATCTGCGATATTCTGTTTTTTTTATTTAACCTTTATTTAACTTGGAAGGGTCCCATTGAGTTACAGTAACTCTTCTTCCAGGGAGTCCTGGGAGACCTGTATCCCAAACACACACCATGTGAAACTGTACGTGGGCAACTGTGCACTCACTGGGTATGGACTAGTTACATTGATTCTTTGGAAAACAATATTATATATGCCGATATTAAAAAGTCTGTCACGATACAATTTCCATTCGATACAACTTAGGGGCTCACGATCGATATGAGATGATATCATCTTCCCATTTAACACTATCAGTTACAAAAGAAGCTGCCACACCTTTCTTTTTGCTTTTGACCATAAAAAATGAAAACAAAACAAAACATAAGTGACTGTAACTGCTTACTGTAAGTGTAGTTAAGTTTACTTAAAACTGACTCCACGAACACACATAAAGCAGTGCATGGCAGAAGTTTACCTTCAGGACTTTCTGTCAGAAAGACCTTTCTGAAAGAGATCTTTTCATTTTAACCCAGACCATTGTCTTTTTCCTAAAATGTCAGGTCTATCTGGCTTAAAACCCTGGGGGCAAACTTCTCCCAAACAGTCATAAAACATGGATTCACAACATCAATTAACATAAGTATCAAATTCAGCTCAATAATTACTGTCAAGGTTCATAGATAAAACAATTGTTTTTTGCTAGTCACCCACTATTAGCTTTAGCATGTTTACAGTGCATAAATTAGCCTAGGGGCTAGCCGTTTTTTTTCCTCTACTTTTAGCTTAACAAATTACATGTAACGTTATTGTTTTTCTTACTGTTCCCACAGAACAGTAAGGTTGAATTTCAGCCTGCATGCACGTTTTTTTAGCTAAACATTGTTGAAACAGAGCAGCTAATGTTAATGTAATGAAAAGTTAACAAAGTGAGATGGTTGTCAAGGCAGGAAATGTTACATTATGTTTTATCTCGTAACAGCATTGTTTACATACTGCATGTGCTCTCTGTTTACCCCCTTTTTCTCTGAAATCCAAAATATTTCCCCACTGCTGATTTATTGCTGATTTATTCCCGTATAAATAACGTTATCCTCATCGTCTTTCTCTTGGCTGTTTGCCATCTGCCTGCAGCTGTTTGACAGTGACACAGACTTTCAAAATAAAAACGTATAACAGATAACAAGTCAAAAATTTTGTGCGGGTCGGCCCACTTGACACGCTGCTATGTTGTGCTATGGCCTATTCAAGTGCTGGAATTTGTTATTTACGTGACAACTCTTGAACGCAACACGGACTCTGCTCCATTGACTGTGCACAGTGCCATGCTGTGGGTTCGGGCCGGGCTCCGTTATAATTATCTTGGACTCTGTGTGTGTGTGTGTGTGCGCGCGCGCGTGCATGTGTCTATGTGTATGTGTGCGCATCAGGGCGGAACTCCGCCATCCACGATTCAGAGAACAGAGAAGAATTGTAAATGTACGACCATGTAGAGACAGAAATGACATGCCGTTGTGTAAATATTAAATAACATAAGGTTATTTAGTTTGTTTAATAAAAGGACAAGGTATAGACCTGTTCTATAGGAAAGGTAACCTTACTTCTGCTATGATCTGGCACTATATAGAAAATAAAATGGAAAACATGGGAAACGCTGATCTCTGGTGGTGCCAAAGAGAGCAACCAGGGGGTTGGGTTACATGTCAAAGTTGAGGATAGAGGATACGGATTGGAAAACATCCTTCCAGTATTTTTCAAGGCTTGGACAAGTCCAATACATGTGTATAAGAAAAGCCTAGCCTCTTGAACATGTGTCACAGCTAGGATTCACATCTGGGTAAATGCATGAGAGTCTGACTTTCGACCAATGGGCTCTTAAACTGTAATAGACAGTGGCGGGCACAGAGAGATGATAGATTAACTAGGTTGAGGAAAGAGTCCCATACACTGTCTGACAATGAAGTGTTTAAATCTTATTCCCAGGCATGTTTGATTTCATCAAGAGGGGGCTGTCTGATCTCCGCTAACCTGTCATAGGTAGTGGATATTAAATGTTTGTGTGACAGGTTTAAGCAAAGAATATCATCCACAATGTTCATATCAGGTGTGTGTTCAAACTGGTTTTTAACAATAGGACTAGAGTGAGAAAAATGAAGAAAACCAAAATATCTCCTAATCTGAGCCCATACTCTCACAGTGTGCTTGATAACTGGGTTATTGATTGAACTGTCTCGGGGGAAAGGGAGTGGTGACCCAAGTAGTGCTTGGATGAAAAAGTTTTCAATGGAATTTAACTTAGGGATGCACGATAACTTTTCTTTTAAATCGAGACCGATAACCGATAACTTTCAGCTCCTAAAGGCCGATACCGACAACCGATAACACACACACACACACACGTACATACATACATACATACATATATATATATATATATATATATATGTGAGGGCGGCACAGTGGTGGGCTTGTTCTCCCCGTGTCAGCGTGGGTTCTCTCCGGGCACTCTGGCTTCCTCCCACAGTCCAAAGACATGCAGATTGGGGACTAGGTTAATTGATAACTCTAAATTGTCTGTAGGTGTGAATGTGAGCATGAATGGTTGTTTGTCTCTATGTGTCAGCCCTGCGATAGACTGGCGACCTGTACAGGGTGTACCCTGCCTCTCGCCCGATGTCAGCTGGGATAGGCTCCAGCCCCCCCGCGACCCTCAAGAGGATGAAGCGGTTAGAAGAAGATGAATGAAGGATATATATATATATATATATATATATATATATATATATATATATATATATATACCTAAGATCATGACATCAATACTATGAACAAAACCAAAACAGTTTTACTCTTTAAATGAAGAGATATTTATTTTTTCCAATGAAAAACTATTGGCAAGCATCTCAAACATTTTCGAACAGATATCAAACAAAAAACTATTTGATATAAAAATAAGGCCCCTTGAACTGATGCAAATACATGCATCGGGATTACAAACTGAAAAAGTTCATTCCAGAAGTTCAAAAAAATAAATATATATAGAAAGTGATTGCACTGAACAAGTTAGACTTGTCTATGTAAACAAACTGAAAAAGTGCATTCCATAGTAACAAAAAAATAAGTTTAAAGAATTTTGGCTTATGGTTCCATTCAAATGAATACCTTTTCACTAAGGTAAATGAGGTTCAGTTGTTCTTTTATCTCATATTAGGAGAGAGAGAGAAAGACAGAGACAGAGACAGAGACACAGAGTCTGTGTGTTTGAGATAGTGTTGTCACGGTACCAAAATTGGGACCCACAGTACGATACCAGTGACAGTATCACAGTTCTGAGTAGTATCACTATACCACAGCAAAAATGAGGCAGATGTGCCTTTTGTCATTTATAAAAAGATAAATCACTTTTCTATAATACATCAATGATATTTCAGTGGAATAAATTACTTATTGACTTATTCATACTTCAAAAACAGCATCAATAAGTGACTTAGGGGGGATCAAAATAAAATAAATAAATAAAATAAAAATCAACCAGCCACCCTCCTCCCCTGACAACAGTCCCTTCATAAGTAAAGAACAGTTCCTAAAGTTTCTCCTCTGATACACCACATACTGTGTGCCCCCATGGCTCAGCTGTTCAGGTACTTTTGGGCAGTCATGACAACAAGTTATTCACCTGGAGCCAGACTTCTTCGCCGGTAAGCCGTTATAATGCGCCGCCATATTTGACAGGAATACGTATTCCTGTCCGTGTTTGTGACCCCCGTTCAACCCACAACCGGCGGGATTCGCCATTACTGTTTATCGCCACACTGCCGACATTTTACTCTGTCCATCACCACATGCTGTTTGATTGCGTTATCAAAACACGCCACTATTATTCGGCCTTGCTTTTCACTTATTCCACCGAATACCGAATGTTTTTTTTTTTTTTTTTTTTGCAATATTCGGCTGAATATATTCGGTGCATCCCTAAATAGGAGCCTTCCCCCACTCCCAACTGCCCTCACCGCTGCTCTCCTCACTATACTGGCTGCTGCGCTGTGCAAGTGCACAGATGTCTCAGAGTGGTGGTGCATTTGCAAAAATGTTTTGAAGGAGCAGCAGCGGCGGCAATAATTTAGCAGCGGCAACACGCCGCTGCTAAATGAATGTAGCGGAAACACTGATATGTACTGTGGAGTTTTAGTGCCGCGGTCTAACATTGGTACCAGTATACCGTGCAAAGTGTGAGAGAGTGTGCGTGTGTGTGTGTGTGTCTGTGTATGTGTGTGTGTGAGTGAGTGAAAGAGAGAGAGTGTGCGCGTCTGTGTGAAATTATGACCGACTTAACGAGTTCTTTTCCGACATGAGGGGGTATTCTTGAATTTTCCCAGTCAGAAAGAGTTTTTCTGATTATGCCGACGTCACTTGAACGCAGCATTCACTGCAGGCCATTCAGGTCTCATAGTGGGAGCGGGGCACTGCCGTGCTGACAAAATTATATATGTTATCGGGGCTATTCGTCATGATATCGGACTTATCGGAATGATGTAATAATTCCTGTTATCGTGCACCCCTAATTTAACTCCATCTCCGCCCAAGATGGACAGTCAGCTTGGTTACAGAAATGGGACCAAAAAGCCAGACACCGCAAATTAGCCGCCCACCAATAAAAGCGGAAGTTTGGCAGTGCCATGCCTTCCCTACCTGTAGATTTTTGAAGATAGATTTTATTCAATCGATGGCGCTTGCCTTTCCATATACAGTACAGGCCAAAAGTTTGGACACACCTTCTCATTCAGTGCGTTTTCTTTATTTTCATGACTATTTACATTGTAGATTCTCACTGAAGGCATCAAAACTATGAATGAACACACGTGGAGTTATGTACTTAACAAAAAAAAGGTGAAATAACTGAAAACATGTTTTATATTCTAGTTTCTTCAAAATAGCCACCCTTTGCTCTGATTACTGCTTTGCACACTCTTGGCATTCTCTCCATGAGCTTCAAGAGGTAGTCACCTGAAATGGTTTTCCAACAGTCTTGAAGGAGTTCCCAGAGGTGTTTAGCACTTGTTGGCCCCTTTGCCTTCACTCTGCGGTCCAGCTCACCCCAAACCATCTCGATTGGGTTCAGGTCCGGTGACTGTGGAGGCCAGGTCATGTGCCGCAGCACTCCATCACTCTCCTTCTTGGTCAAATAGCCCTTACACAGCCTGGAGGTGTGTTTGGGGTCATTGTCCTGTTGAAAAATAAATGATCGTCCAACTAAACGCAAACCGGATGGGATGGCATGTCGCTGCAGGATGCTGTGGTAGCCATGCTGGTTCAGTGTGCCTTCAATTTTGAATAAATCCCCAACAGTGTCACCAGCAAAACACCCCCACACATCACACCTCCTCCTCCATGCTTCACAGTGGGAACCAGGCATGTGGAATCCATCCGTTCACCTTTTCTGCGTCTCACAAAGACACGGCGGTTGGAACCAAAGATCTCAAATTTGGACTCATCAGACCAAAGCACAGATTTCCACTGGTCTAATGTCCATTCCTTGTGTTTCTTGGCCCAAACAAATCTCTTCTGCTTGTTGCCTCTCCTTAGCAGTGGTTTCCTAGCAGCTATTTGACCATGAAGGCCTGATTCGCGCAGTCTCCTCTTAACAGTTGTTCTAGAGATGGGTCTGCTGCTAGAACTCTGTGTGGCATTCATCTGGTCTCTGATCTGAGCTGCTGTTAACTTGCGATTTCTGAGGCTGGTCACTCGGATGAACTTATCCTCAGAAGCAGAGGTGACTCTTGGTCTTCCTTTCCTGGGTTGGTCCTCATGTGTGCCAGTTTCGTTGTAGCGCTTGATGGTTTTTGCGACTCCACTTGGGGACACATTTAAAGTTTTTGCAATTTTCCGGACTGACTGACCTTCATTTCTTAAAGTAATGATGGCCACTCGTTTTTCTTTAGTTAGCTGATTGGTTCTTGCCATAATATGAATTTTAACAGTTGTCCAATAGGGCTGTCGGCTGTGTATTAACCTGACTACCTCTTGAAGCTCATGGAGAGAATGCCAAGAGTGTGCAAAGCAGTAATCAGAGCAAAGGGTGGCTATTTTGAAGAAACTAGAATATAAAACATGTTTTCAGTTATTTCACCTTTTTTTGTTAAGTACATAACTCCACATGTGTTCATTCATAGTTTTGATGCCTTCAGTGAGAATCTACAATGTAAATAGTCATGAAAATAAAGAAAACGCATTGAATGAGAAGGTGTGTCCAAACTTTTGGCCTGTACTGTATATGATGGAATAACTGAGTCTAATGACTCTACGAACTATTTAGGTATAAAAATTGGTACAGATTGAAAAAGATATAAAAATTTGGGGAGAATATTCATCTTAATAGAATTTTTTTTCGGCACACTAGGGATGTGGATAGAGGAGACCTCTGTGTCAGGTAGTGTTTCACCTTGTTTTACAGAGTGAGAGAATTTTCCCTAAAAGACCCTTGTGTTTTCTTGTGACGTCAGTACCAAGGTAGGTAAATTGGTCTCTCATAATCTTAAAAGAGAGACTTGTATACTCTGATTTAAGCACTGCCTCATTTACTGGCTAAAATTAGTAAGTAGTGATAGCACATGGGGTAGGGAAATATGGGGCTTGATAAGAAAAATAAGAGATTGTCAGCATATAAGGCCCATTTGTGTTCAACTCCCTCCAAATCCCTGAAATCTCTTGACAGCTATGGAATGTAGTCGCCAGCGGCTCTATGGCCAAGTCAAAAAGTAATTGGCTTAAGAGGCACCCTTGGCGAGTACCACGTTGGAGGTTAAAAGGTTGTGACTGTTGAGAGTTAGTAAGGACTGAGGCAGTGGGGCAGGAATACAATAATGTAATCCACAAGATGAAATTTGGTCCAAAGTTTAATTTTTATACAATTGCAAACAGGTACATCCATTCCACATGGTCAAAAGCTTTCTTCGCGTCCAAAGAGAAAATGCATTCAGGACTGTGCCAGAGGGGGAGTACAAAATATCAAATAAAGGACGAGTATTAAAGTAGGAGTGACGGTTTTTGATAAACCCTGTTTCATATTCTGATGACTGTTGGTAAATCATTGTCCAATCTACTGGCCAAAACTTTTGCAAGAATTTTGACATCAACATTTAATAAGGAGATTGACTGATAGGAGGAAGATTGTGTTGGATGTTTGCCGATTGAACTGAGTACAGTTGGGGCAGGGTTTTCCTTTGGTTTTTTCGAGACCAAGGTGGCAAAGGCCTGTATCTTGACAGCTGTACTTTTAGATACGGTCCCCCCCTCTATTAAATATGAAAGGAGGCCCCCACATGCTTGAGCTTTACACTGCTGACTTGTATAACCAGAACAGACATGTCCTGTGATTTTCAGCCTTCTATGATTATATTTACCCTTTACAGCAGGCACATCCTGACAGCTGAGAATATTACTTTCAGGTATTGTCCCCCCTCTATTAAATATGAAAGGAGGCAGAGTGCCGCACATTTAGCGGCATTTAGAATACTATTTGCTTGATGAAAAATGTGATTATTTATTTCAAACAGCTCTTATAATATTCACCATGTTTTGTTTTTTTTCAGCCAAATTATATTTCCAGCAGCAGCCCTGCTGTGGAGCTGCTGAAGGGGTTGTAGGAGTTTGCCCATGGATGCGGTGGATTGCCCCCTCTGGGTTGGGAGAGAGTTACTGCCCTCGGGTCTTGTTCACGAGTTAGGCTAGAATTTAGCGTGAGATGGATCTGTGGTTTGGTGTGGCATCTGCAGTGATGTGGGCGCTGTTTGGGACTGTCTTGATGAAGAGGGAACTGAGCTGGAAGGCAAAGCTTTCGATTTACTGGTCCATCTACGTCCCAACCCTCACCTATGGTCATGAACCATGACCTAAAGAATGAGATCGCAGATACAAATGGCCGAAATGAGTTTCCTCTGAAGGGTGGCTGGGCTTAGCCTTAGAGATAGGGTAAAGAGCTTGGACATCTGGAGGGAGCTTGGAGTAGACCCGCTGCTCCTTTGCGTTGAAAGGGGTCATTTGAGGTGGTACCAGCATCTGATAAGGATCCTCCTGGGTGCATCCCGTTGGATGTGTTCCAGGCACATCCCATTGGTAAGAGGCCCAGGGACAGACCCAACACGCTGAACGGATTACTTATTACTTACTTATCTCGTCTGGTTCGGGAATGCTTTGGGGTCCCCCAGGAGGAGCTGGAAAGAGTTGCTGGGGGGAGGGGTGTCTGGAATGCTTTGCTTGGCCTGCTACCACTGTGACCTGGCATTGGATAAGCGGTTAAAAATAGATGGATGGATGGATGGATGGATGGATGGAATTTTTGTTTACCTTCTAAATTAAATTGTGCTCAATTCTGAGTGTTTTCTTACTTTAAGACTAGTCTTGAAGTTTGAACTTCTGTTTCAACATTGGGGAAATTAGTCGTTAGGAACATCCTCTAGTTTTCAAAGGTGAAATGCCGGATCTCAGCTGAGAACAAAGAGAGCCTTATTTTTAAAACAAATTATATACAGCATAACTCTTAGTAGACTCACAAGTCAGTCTTTAGACGCTTTGCTTAACTAAAGACTGATGACTTTCTCCCTGATTTTGTGTTTAGATGGGCGGATACAATTTCAGAGTTTAAAAAAACTCCCTACGTTGCAGAACCAATAGTAAATCTGCAGGGCGGTCCTTCGGTGGCTCGCTGAACTCTTGTGCTTGTAAACATAGTCCCACTAGAAACACGTGTAGCGGTACAAAATGGCTCGGCTGTGCTCGCAGAAAACGCAGTCAAAGTTAGTGGATGTTTGTCGCGTTTGCGGCGACACATTCTTGCCAACTAAAAGAAACAAACATAATCTTTTACAAGGCCATGACTCATCCGTCCAGCCGGACTATAACGTTATAGGGAATTGCCTTGTTGTTTATCAATACTTAAGGGTAGAAAACCAGCAGAGCTTTTAGCTACATATATATACATGTGTGTATATGTATATGTGTGTGTGTGTATATATATATATATATATATATATATATATATTTATATGTGTATGTGTATATATATATGTGTATGTATATATATATATATATATATATATATATATATATATATATGTGTATATATATATATGTATATATATATATACATATATATATATATATATGTATGTCACATTTTTCACATAACTGTATCACCGTTTAGACTAATCCGATGTTTGTAAAGTCTATAAACACAATGATTGAACAAACATTACTATTTCTGTGTACACGTTTAGCTGGGCTAACTGTTAGCTGTTAGCCCTGTTAGCCGTTAGCGGTGTCAGTAATAGGTAATAACTCATTAAATGGTTCGTGAAAAAAATATCTTTTCCAGCGGATATCTTAGTTACAACATGATTGAGCTAGCAAAGCAGTTTTGTGTTGCTATGTGTGGTATTTATTCAGTTTTGGGAAATCACGATGTCTAGAAAGCATCAGTGGCTGCAGCTGACAGGGACAGCTAACAGCAGCAGCAAAGCTAACATCAGGACGTCATCTCTTAAAAGCTTCCCGTTGTCGGATACGACCTAAAACTACTCCAGTTAGCTCAATCATGTTGTAACTAAGACATCTGCTGGAAAAAAATATTTTCTTTACGGATGAGCACAATTTTGATTAAACGGAGTTAAATCTCTCGGCATCCATTTTCAAGCTCTCTGTGTGTTTGTTTCCTTGCGGATGAGAAAAAGGGGAGCGCACATTTCCGAGAAGGCGTGTCCTTTTCAAAAATGCAAGAGGCGTTGCTTTGTTGCTGGCCGTTTTCGCCGGTGTGTTAAACACAATTTAGAAAGGAGTGTCCCCAGACTATCAGAAGGCGGAGATCTCTGATTGTCTGGTGGCGAGACTAAACTCTTAGTACCATATTCAGTTTTTATCATTATGAAGTATGCAGTTTTGGAGTTGGTTAGTCTCTATATACATTCAGTGAATGTAGAGTCTGTAGGCAAACCCCGGAGATCTTGCCTCCGGAAGAGGAGCGGAAGAGCCCTGGTTTCCGGTTGTAGGCTGTTTGTAGTCCGCGTGATATTGACCAATCACGTTAGAGCCGGCTACAGTTGTTGCCAGGTTAAACGGTCCGTGCGGTGAACTGGCGTCACTGCGAACTCTGAATCCATCGCAATGGTTCAGCATATTTACTTATATATAAATGGAAGTCGGAAACGGAAATTCGCCTCCTTTGCTCAGATCAAACCGGAATGCCAAAAAATCGGGGGTCTGCCCCCAGAGGCTGTAATACAGCCGATGGGTTCCGAGAATGGGTGTTGGTCAATGTATCGTCAGCCCTTTGTCCTTTGTTAGTAATAGTTTTAGTCCTCAGTGGTGACACAGATGCCTGTTGTATTGCGACCAGTTAGTCACTAGATGACTGTCTAAATAATAAACACCAATTAAATATCATTTCCCCTTTTCCCTTAAAAAAAGAATGTTTTATGTCGTAAAAGTAAACTTACGTGTGTTGTTAAACCTGTCTGTACAGGTTCCACCTTGTGTTTTTATGTTTCGTCAGCTTTTAATTTTGATCCTGAAGTAATCATGTTTATACAGTTAAAATGACTGATTTGAAACATGAAGATTAGTTTACCACTCCTCTTCCTCCTTATCCTGTGAAAACAGCTGTTGTACTAATCATGTCACATAGATGTGATAGTGATGTCATCAGCCTTGGACACTGCAGATGTGTCACAGGGTGTCTGGCTTACACACTGAGGGTGTGCAGTCAGAAAGATGTGGCCATTTACCAGACAAGAAAGCTCTAGTGAAAGACACCATGTCCAAGTGCATTGTGGTAAATGTCGGATCCAGTGTATTTAGACCAAAGTCTTTTTTTAAACTTTAGAAATAAGCTTCATCATTCTGATTTGTCAGTTATGTCTTTGCTGTTAGTTGTTTTTTTGTTTTTAAACAGATTGAACTACTTAATAACAATATTGATCAGGAAGCCAAATGTGTCGGTGTTTTTTCAGACAGACAGATAGACAGACAGCCAGCATCTTTAATGATTTGTCCTTCTTGTTTATTTCTTTTCAGGTCTGACAGGAAGTCTGTTGATGCTCTGCTGACAGAAGTAGAGGAAGAGAAAATCCTCCATCCCTATCGTTCCTGCTGACAGACAGCAAAGACTTTCTCTGACAGGAAGTCTTCTAACCATCCCACAAACTAATTCCCGTTGGCAGGAAAGAAGAAGAAAGAGGAGAAGAAGAAGAAGAAGAAGAGTTCCTGCCTTTAGTTTAATCTTCATATATTTTTAATTTATGACGACAGATTTCACTTCTGCCAGAAACTGTTTGTCGTTGTCAGTATCAGATAGATTGGTGTGTTTGTTCTGTGACACCCTCAGCAGGCTCGAGAACATACTAGAGGTTCCCCTGGCGGCCATGCTGGGGCCTCATCTGCTGTCTGCCTCCTTAGCCGCCACGCCTCCATCTTAAATCAATAGCTCAGAGCAGACCTGAAACATTTTTTTTTTAACATAAGGGCTTCTTGATTTATTTTTTCTACACGTGTTTTTGTGCTCAGAAGTAGTTGGTGTTTGTTCGTATCAGGTCTCGTTTCGTCAGAATCCACTATCAGCCAATCATGGCGGAGTCCAGCTCGGTGCCGGCTGCAGCAGCAGATCTAGTGATTGAACAAAACAAAGACGAAGTGTCTCTTCCCGCAGAGAGCGTCTCCAAAGAACTGATTGTAACCATGACAACAGATGTATCAGATGTCAGAGCCGAGGCACTGAGCAGCAATGGTGTCGCTGACAGTCCTCTTCCTGCCAAAGCCCTCAAAGAAGAAGAGGAGGAGGAGGCCACACCCACACCACCGGATTCGTCGTCATTGTCGTCTGAAGATGGGACAATAACTGCCATTACCACCGAAGAAGAATCTCTGTCGGCTCTACTCAGACACATCAAGAGTGAAGGAGGTCAGGACAGAGGAGAGCCAGGTGAGAGGTCAGGTGAGGTCAGGAGTCAAACTAAAAGATTAAAGGAATACATCACTGCAAAATGACCATTTGTATATCAGTTATTCACCCCGTGTTACATTAAATACATGCAGAAGATGTTTTTTTTGCATGTCTCCATTGTGAGGGAAGAATCCAAAAACATTATAAGCATTATAATCCAAGTCTCATTTATCCAGTCGCATGCTCAGTACTTCACAAAGTGCCAGCCCGTTCGAACAGGGAACAGAACTTAAAGTAGCCCCTTTTACACTGCCAGATTTTCCACGAATGTTGGGCCGTTTTGCTGGCAAGCTGCGAGCGTTGATCCGAGCATTGATCCGAGGTGCCCAATTTTCCGCCTCGTAGGGTAGTCATATTGGCGGAACCCTTTTAGTTTAAATAGACCGAGGCAGCCTTCCGCAAAGGGAGGAGCTGTTGAAGACTTGTGGGAGGAGCTGTTGATGACGCCGCACGTGTGAGCCACTGGCGGTGGATAAACAGGAAACAGCTGATAGCAGGAATTAGCGAGCAGCTAGTAGCTAGAGGGAAACGCAAACCCGACAGATATTGTAAAGATGAGCAACTGGGGAGACAAGGAATAGCGCACCCTCCTTGCACTCGCAAACGAAGAGGCCATTAACCGTCAGAAGACGGGGACGATGAAGAACGGGCCGACTTAGGAGAGAATCGCCGAAGGACTGACCAGCCGCGGCTTCCCTCCCACTTCACTGTTTACGTCACATGCTGAGCTACACGTTTTGTTACTTGCTCATGCTCCCCATTGCCCCGAAAAAGGTGCATTCTGTATAAACAGAAGTAGGTAGGTGGCATTTTGCTGCACTCCCCAATTTTGTTTTTATACTGCCAATGCTGAAAAAGACTGATTGGGCTTTCCTACAAATTTGCACATCTCCTATCTAAACAGGGGTAAGACTAGTGCTGCACGATTTGATAAAAATGTGCGATTGCGATTTGAGTGGACAATACCGCGATTTGCGATTGCGATTACAATATAATACATAAATGGTATCATTAGTCTCTTTGCTTGATTCAGTGTTTCCCCTACATTATATTAGGGGGGCACTGACCTGACCTGACATAGTTATTGTTATGGACAGTGTGTAAATGACCATCAACAGACTGAACACAGTCAAACATGCTGCTGGCACAGCAGCACAGCACGGCACTGTACCTGCAGCGGAGCGAGCCTGTGTTACGTTCAGGTGTTGTCACGTAAATGACAAATTCCAGCACATGAACAGGCCACAGCACAACACAGCAGCATGTCAAGTGGGCTGAACCTGAGCAAAATTGCTCAATTTTTCATTTGTTATTATATAGTTTGTTATGGAGTGCATGATTTCCCCGTGACACTTACAAATGTATGCATAACTGTGCTTGGATGTTGTTTTATGAGGCTCTGGTGGCTTTCAGTTGTCCCTTTGTCTTTAACTTTACTTGGCTTGTCTTTCTCTCGCGTGCATTCTTCCTACTTTTCTCTGTGCTGTCTCAAGTGTTGATATAGATTGGTCGTGTTGTCGCAGGATGTGGCGACTTTAACTTTTAAACTTTTACACAGCACGTCTTTCTGTTAAACGTTGTCGTACCTGAATCCAAAGTAAAGCCATGTAATAGAAATTGCGTTTTTTTCGCCACCAACTCAGCCTGTTCTCGGTCGTGCTCATGCTCTTCTTCAGCGATTGTGATTAGATTAATCGTGCAGCACTAGCTAAGACTCCATTGATGAAAACACAAATTTTAGCTCGCTCAACACTTGAGCTGCTGGTTTACCGCTGCCTCAATCAGTATGTCTGTGTATTTTGTGTTATTGATTTAAAGGCTCAGTTCTAGGGGTGGTTGATATATCAGTTTTACTCAATGTAGCTTGGCTTGTTCCACATGAGATATATAAAGTGACTACATCGTGAACATTGAGTATAAATGTCATTTTTTAAGCCACTAGGCTAGCATGAGCCTTGCTTTGAAGTTTCAGTTCCGTCCTGCTCTTCCTCTCAAAGACACAAAAAGAAAAGGACTCACAAACATGATGCGCCACACGCACTTCACCACCCTTCCAGACCACTCTCCTGGGTGAAAGTGTGTGAGCAGGCAAGGTATGTGTTTTTGTATCTGCAGGGCTCTAGACTGCAACACATTAACTGAAAATTTTATTAATTATATAAATTTGAGACCTGTTAGTTTGTTACCAGCTTACAGTGAATAAATCCTCCATTTAACAGCACCGCTTTAACAGTTTAACGTTGTGCTAACTGCTCACATCTGACTATTAACTGGAAGCTTCAAGTTCAGAGCAAAAACACTTCCAGCTCCAGATGAGCGGAGTTCTTCAAAATTAAAGCACCAGTAGTTCCGCTTTGATTTATTTCATTATAACAATAATTTATTTGACTTTTTTAACAGTACTTTAACTTAATTATAACAGTACTTTACTCAACTTAATTATAACATTACTCAACTTTATTGTTACAGTACTTTATTTAATTTTATCATAGCAGCACCTTATTTAACTTTATTGTAGCACTACTTAATTGAATTTTATTGTAACACCACCTTATGTATCATCATTGTAACAATATTTTATTTAATTTTATTATAACAGCACCTTATTTAACTTTATTATAACAGTATATTACTCAACTGTATTATAACAATATTTTATTTAATTTTATTGTAACAGCACCTTATTTAACTTTATTATAACAGTACTTTACTCAACTTCATCATAACAGCACCTTATTTAACTTTATTGTAGCAGTACTTAATTTAAATTTATTATAACAGCACCCAGTAGTTTAGAGGAGATTTCAAAATATCAAGATAAATATGATGTATTGGAATGTGTATGTGGAAGTGTTAAAATATTGTGATATTATTTACCGGCTGTATAGCCCAGCCCTACTTAGTTGAGATTCACCAAAGTCACACAATTACACAAACAAACTAACTGAGGCAGCAGTAGACCAGCAGCTCCTGTGTTCAGCGAGCCAAAATTTATTTTCTTGTCAATTTATAATTCAGACACCAAATGTCGTATATTCTTATAAAGAAAGAAAAATGAAATGAGTTGATGTCCCACAGTATCTAATGTCAGAGGAGAATACTGTGTTAACTTGGATGTTAACTTTGTTTTGGGGTCTAAATATTGAGTTAGTCCTCTGCAGTCGACTCAGTGGTTTGAATGAAGAGGTTTAAAGTTTAGGGTTTAAAGTAAGAGGTTCAAGTTAATTCCAGCATGTTAGAGACATTATTGTGAGCTTGACAGTGAAAGAGGAACCTGTTCCTGTATAAATCTGCACACATTTTGATGCTAAGCTTCCAGATTTTTTTTCCAGTGGCTCCTGGTTTCTTCTGTTCTTAGCTGTTGCTCAGAGGGATCTCTGTCTCTTGTGGTTGTCAGTCTGATTGAATCACTGTATAGCGTTTTGTTCTCCATGTACAAAACAAACCCTTCGTACTAAACATCTATTTGTTAAAAGGACTTTCTACAACCGTAAAGCATCAAAGGCCATTCAGACATAGAGAGGAGTCCTCTGACACATATGACTGAGCCACATCACCACACATTGCCAGGCCGCCATTGTAAATAAGAATTTGTTCTTAATGACTTGCCTGGTTAAATAAAGGTTAAATAAAAAATAAAATCAAGCTCTGTGACAGCAGATTACTTTTCAACAGCAGTGTACATATTTGAAAATCCTGTTATTGTGAAGCTTAAGATCTTTATTGAGACACTTTGCTGTGTCACTGGTTTGTAGTAAAGTTCCAGCTGGTTAACATTCAGGAAGCGGAGCAGAGAAACAGGCAACCAGTCAGGAGACGCCTTCAGTCAGCCATTGTTGTTCTGGGATGTGATTGGCTGCCAGCCAGTGTGAAAAGAACAAAAAGATTATTATAGCTGCAGGCAGCGATTCTGGGGTTCAAGCCAGCATGGACTGGTTGCAAAGGATCAAGTCCTTTGACTGTTTATGACACCTACATCAAAGATAACTGACAGGTTTTATGACCATCAGACAGAAGCTTATACACTTGCAGGCAAAACACGCTCCTCTTAGGCAACATTGTCACCCCATTTTGTTCAATTGTGAAAACATTTGAGCACATGTCTCAACACCTAACTGAAAATATCCACTGAGTTTGGTGATGTTTTTATATGATGTCAGTGATTTATGGCCAGATTTTGTGCCCGGCCAATGCACATGTTTGGAACTGAGCACTGTCAATATAATTACGCTTACGTTGTTCATCATTGTAATGAAACATATTTCTGACTTATAGTTTGATTTGTGTTGTGCCACACCCATTTTTTTTTTGCATTTGTAGTGCTCTTGAGTGGTCAGTTTGAAATGAAAGTTTCAAAGGATGTTTCAGATATTTTTGTGGTCATATCCTGCAAGTTTCGTGATGACTGGCCCAATGGTTGCAGAGTTGTGCGTTAGCTCTATGCAGAGCCTACGCTACAGCCTACGCACGTGGCCTATGTGGTTGTGAGCATTTATACTTGTGTGGTGGTGGTGTCTGTGTCACTCTGCAGTTACACCTTCAAAACACTGGTCGGCAGCGGAGGTTTCTGTGAAGTGTTGTAAAGTTTAGTTGATTTAAAACACACCCAAAACACACATTAAATATAGCTTAATAGCAACTTCAAATGTAAGTACACAAATGGGCTTCACTATAACTCGCAGCATTCACAGATGAAGCACTTATCTTTTTGCTGGACACATTTACAACGTGCTGATGATATTAGCATGAGCCTATGGCCTTTTACATTGTATAAATTAGCCTAGCAGCTTGTGGACGCATATAAAGCCAGGGACAACTATTATTATTATTATTATTATTGTTATTATTATTATTATTATTATTATTCTATTAAAGTTTTTGCTGTTATTAGGTGTCCTCAGGACTCTGCGGTCTCTGGTGTGTTGTGTGTCTGCAGGTGTGGATCCGGACCTCGAGGAGAGCTCCTCTGTGGCGACAGCGGGTGGCTCAGATGACCAGCGGGAGTCCACAGACTCTGCCTCCTTCTCCATCCCCAGCCTGGAGCTGTCAGATGGGGTCACAGCCACAGCAAACTCACTGGACGTGGAGGATGGCCTGTCCTCTTCCTACTCCGCTCTGGGGGTGGAGGGCTGCTCTCCGTCCACCGAGGTCCCCAGTCTGAAGGAAGAGGAGATGCTGGAGGCCGCTGGTGAGACGTCCTCTGATTGTTTATTGTGTGTCTTTGAGTTCAGGTTCAAAATCTTCACTCACCACACTGTTTAACAGTCCTGATAAATGCTTTGCAAAACATTTTAAAGGTTCAAAGGTGAGGATGTTTTTTTATTTCCCAACTAGAGTCCTGCTAACGTCACATATTATTTATCTTTAAATGCAGACTGAACCCTTGATGTGTGCTATAACTAACCTCTGAGCTGCTGCGGAGCAGTTTGGGGTCATAAATGGTGATAAATGAATGATGAAGCTAAATGTAAAACAAAGCAGTGATACGAGCACACTACTGTGATACCTTCACTTGTTATTTAAATCTTCTGACTGCAGGGTTTGCTTTTCTAAACAAAAACTATTTTCTATTTGTTATTTTTAAAGATAGGACAGTTAACAAATTTTATTAAATTTTTTCAGTGAGATGAGCAATGATTGATATTTTGCAAATGGGCTTGTTTATATTTGTTGGACTTTAAAGACATTAATGAGGCTTTTCTAAACAGAATCCCTGAGTTTAAATGTGTGATTTTGCCTATGCTTATAGTTGGCATAAATGAAACAATCAGCCAGTTAATCAATGAGTTGATGGAATGATGATCAAATGGGTTTTTACAGCAACTAGTTTCTGGTTCTATTTTCTGTTTTGGTCTTTTATAAATGCCAGTAAACAGAATATTTTTGGGTTTTGGGATAGGGATGCACCAGTACCACTTTTTTTCAGTACAAGTACCTACATTTGGGTACTTGCTGATGCCAAGTACCAATACCAGTGTTTTTTTTTCTTTAGATGTTCTTCAGTTCCTGACTGTAACAATTTGTGGTTAATGACATTTTAACTTTCAACCGTATGTTTTTCTTAACAAACATGGCCTTGCCACACACCTTACTTAAATGTAACAAATTCAGTGGATTTCAGTACCAACACACAACTGTTGCAGAACAACTGAAATAATATATTATAATGCCATCACAAACTGCTGTTTGTGAGTAGATCAAAGTCTATTTGAAAAAAACTGAAAGGCAGGGAATTTTTGATGAAAAGAGGCGTCCCTGCATTATCAGCTGTGAGCCTGTTTTGGTTTTCATTTACAATATGTGACACTGAGCTACACACAGCCTATCCCTGTCCACACTGCTGCATGGTGCTGAAAGGTATCTCTGTGTCATTTGAGCTAGAGTGGGAAACTGCACTTTGTTAACCCCCCAGTATTGCAGCGGGTTGTCTTCCTGAGCAGTTGTGGTCTCTCCTAATGCAAATAGCTAATCAGCCAATCCCATGGCAGCAGCTCAATGCATTTAGACATGTAGACATGGTGAAGACAACCTGTTGAAGTTCAAAGCAAGCATCAGAATGGGGAAGAAAGGTCTCAGAAAAACAATATGCTTCTGGTATGGCGCTGAGGCAGGCGGCTTTGTGAAAGAACCTAACTGGTAGATTGTAACCCCCTTTGAAGAGCAATCGTAAGACAAGGAAACTAGACTGAAAAGCAACATGGTCAGGGAAAAGCTAATAAAAATCAGAATTAAGTCAGGCCCTGGGCCAGACGGAGGAGAAACAACAGAGTAATGGCCTCTTCGTTTGCAAGTGCAAGTAGGGTGCGCTATTCCTTGTTTCCCCAGTTGCTCATCTTTACAGTGTCTGTCAGGTTTGCGTTTCCCTCTAGCTACTAGCTGCTTGCAAATTCCTGCTATCAGCTGTTTCCTGTTTATCCACCTCCAGTGGCTCGCACGTGCGGCGTCACCAACTCCTCGCACAAGTCTTCAACAGCCCCTCCCGTTGTGGAAGGTCGCCTCGGTCTGTTTAAACTTAAAGGGTTCCGCCAATATGACTACCCTCCGAGGCGGAAAATTGGGCGAAATTGTGTGTATAAACGCTCGCAGCTGGCCGGCAAAACGGCCCAACATTCGCAGAAAATCTGGCTGTGTAAAAGGGGCTATTGTTCTCATAACTTTCTTATCTTAATGTGTACCCTCCTCCTGTGAGCAATAAATCATTCTTTGAGAAATTATTTGATTTAATAGCCACTGAATCATATGGAACCCTAATATGTGGTGGAGATCTAAATGTCCAACTTCAACCTAGACTAGATACACTGCCTGGCCAAAAAAAAAGTCACCACCAAAAAAAAGGTCATACACTCTAATATTTCGTTGGACCGCCTTTAGCTTTGATTACAGCACACATTCGCTGTGGCATTGTTTCGATAAGCTTCTGCAATGTCACAAGATTTATTTCCATCCAGTGTTGCATTAATTTTTCACCAAAATCTTGCATTGATGATGGTAGAGTCTGACCGCTGCGCAAAGCCTTCTCCAGCACATCCCAAAGATTCTCAATGGGGTTAAGGTCTGGACTCTGTGGTGGCCAATCCATGTGTGAAAATGATGTCTCATGCTCCCTGAACCAGTCTTTCACAATTTGAGCCCGATGAATCCTGGCATTGTCATCTTGGAATATGCCCGTGCCATCAGGGAAGAAAAAATCCATTGATGGAATAACCTGGTCATTCAGTATATTCAGGTAGTCAGCTGACCTCATTCTTTGAGCACATACTGTTGCTGAACCTAGACCTGACCAACTGCAGCAACCCCAGATCATAACACTGCCCCCACAGGCTTGTACAGTAGGCACTAGGCATGATGAGTGCATCACTTCATCTGCCTCTCTTCTTACCCTGCTGCGCCCATCACTCTGGAACAGGGTAAATCTGGACTCATCAGACCACATGACCTTCTTCCATTGCTCCAGAGTCCAATCTTTATGCTCCCTAGCAAACTGAAGCCTTTTTTTCCAGTTAGCCTCACTGATTAGTGGTTTTCTTAAGGCTACACAGCTGTTCAGTCCCAATCCCTTGAGTTCCCTTCGAATTGTGTGTGTGGAAATGCTCTTACTTTCACTATTAAACATAGCCCTGAGTTCTACTGTTGTTTTTCTTCGATTTGATCTCACCAAACGTTTAAGTGATCGCCGATCACGATCATTGAGGATTTTTTTCTGGCCACATTTCTTCCTCGAAGACGATGGGTCCCCACTATCCTTCCAGTTTTTAATAATGCGTTGGACAGTTCTTAACCCAATTTTAGTAGTTTCTGCAATCTCCTTAGATGTTTTCTCTGCTTGATGCATGCCAATGATTTGACCCTTCTCAAACAGACTAACATCTTTTCCACGACCACGGGATGTGTCTTTCGACATGGTTGTTTAGGAAATGAGAAGCAACTCATTGCACCAGTTGGGGTTAAATAACTTGTTGCCAGCTGAAAGATAATCGCCCATGCAGTAATTATCCAATAGGAGGCTTGTACCTATTTGCTTAGTTAAATCCAGGTGGCGACTTTTTTTTTGGCCAGGCAGTGTATGAGTAATGCCTGGTTCACACTACAAGACATTTCTGTCTGTTATGACAGTCACTATGTCACATTAGGAGATTGTGGAGTCATGAAATCGTGCCATGACTTGGCGGACAGACATGACGCACTACACAGTGATCCACACCAATTATCCCCGGTCGTCTTTCACGACGTGCGTGATGTCATTGGGTTATTCTTGTCCTGTTTTTATTACTTTTACTATTATTTCAGTCACTGTGTCTCTTCATGAGCCAGCTGAAATGCTGTTGTAGTATTAATTAAAAACGTGCCACCAGATGGCAGGAGCAACGTTTGAAGTACCGCATGCAAACATGCAAGTCACTGTATCCTCCACAAGTTCCTGCAAATGTTTCACAATTAAAGCCTCTTCAGAAAATTAAGGGATTCTCTCAACCAAAGTTATAATGGGCTTTTGATTTGAAACAGATACAGGAAGTGTTGAGTTTAAAAATGACGGCGAGATGCATTCATTTTATCGAGGCAAACAGGAGCAGATAAAAAGAAAAAATATAAAAATACAGAGGGAAAAAAATATCGGCCTGTTTATAATGTAGTCTGTTTCAAATGAAGCTGGTAGCCTCTACAGTTGTGGTAAGTAAAAGCCCCACCACTATTTTTTAATAGCTTGATGCTAATGGCAGTACTCACCGGATTGCTAAAGTGCCTCTGCTGTTTCACGCCATCATTTTTCCCCTTTTTTTCTCTGTTGTGGTAACGTCCCCAGACTAAATATCAAAAAGCGTTTGGTGTTGTTGTCATACAGTTGTCTATGGCCACAGATTGCACTGTGTTCCTACTGGTCAAAGTGACGGCTGTGACGGGAGCAGGCGTGAACGACAAGAAAATCAAATGCAAGTAGATTTGCATTTCCCAATCACAAGCACCTTCAGTGAATACCTTGTGCGATAATCCATCGAGATGAAATGATGGATTATCGTGTACGACACTCATTGTCGTTCACAATCCATGCCGACACCGTATGTCGCTGCATTGGGCTATAATGGGGCTGATATCGTGTAGTGTGAACCAGCCATAATCTGCCCCAAAAGAAAAATTCAAATAACACCAAGGTCCAGCAGATGCTTTAAGAACTAGGGATGATTGATGTTTGGAGAGAGCATCATCCACTGGACAAATAATTTACTTATTATTCTTCATGTCATTTTTCATACTCAAGAATTGACTAATCTGACAGACATAGAATTAAAGAACGTAATATAGGGATTATGGATGTATCGGACCATTCAGGAGTGTACATAACTTTACCTGTAGCTAACCAGCAGAAAAATTCACTTTGGTGACTTAACACAGGTATTTTAAATGACAAAGCAGTACAGAAACAGACCCAGAAAGAATTTGAAATGTATCTCCAAGGTAATGATAATGGAGAAGTGTCCCCAAATACCCTATGGGATGCAGCAAAGGCTGTGACCTAAGGTAGAATAATTGCTGTCAACAACAAGACATGAAAGGGTTATATGATGAAAAAACAGGAAAAAAAATGAATTTTGCCAAACAAAGGTATTATGAGACAGGAGGTGAAGCAATTAAACTTCTGTATTGCAGAATAAGAAAACGACAGGAGAAGAATACAATTTATAAAATCAGGAATCCCAAAACACAAAATATGTACACGAAATTGGCTTGAAAAGACATTCAACAAGCCTTTGAACTAGAATGTAAAGATTTATACATCCAACCAGCTAGTGTAGATACCATAACAGTGGAGATTTCTAAGCTCTTTGGACTTACCAGCTATTGAAAGACTTAAAGTAAACAAAGTGTTGGCTCAGACGGTTGCGTGTCTGAATGATATAAAACATTTAGACCTCAAATAATACCTATGCTTCTTAAGCGTTTTAATCATACATTTAGGACAGGGAAAGCCCCACAATCATGGAGAGAAGCAGTCATCTCTATCATTCCAAAAGAAGGAAGAGAAATGACGGAAATGCAGCTCATATAGACCGGTATCGGTCTTAAACATAGACTATAAATTATTTGCGTCAGTCCTATCTAAGAGACTTGTGACCATTATCCCTGAACTGATAGATTTAGACCAAACAAGTTTTATACAAAATAGGCAGACAAAGAATAACTTAAGGAGAACACTTCAAGTGATGAGTCATATTACAGAAGAAAATATTAGTGCAATGCTGGTCAGCTTAGATGCTGAAAAGGCATTTGATTCCATGGATTGGGAATATCTATATAGGGTGCCTGTTAGGTTCGGATTTACGGATTGCTTTGTCAAGTACATTAAAGCTTGATATATATTTCTCACCAATAGCCAGCATCAGAGTTAATGGCCACCTACGCAATCAATCTATCTGGAAAGGGGGACTCGCCAGCGCTGCCCTCTGAGCCTGGCCCTGTTTGCTTTGTTTTTTAACCCTTTGCCCAAGCAATTAGAGAAAATTCTGATATAAGGGGGCTTGAGATTAGAGGAGAAGAACACAGGAACTGTATGTTTGCAGATTATGTTCTGCTTTTCTTAGCAAGCCCTGAGTCCAGCATCCCCAAATCGATGACCCATTTTAAAAAAACGTATACATAGTCCATAGTGGATATAAATTAAACGTCCAAAAAACTCAAACCCTCACTTACAACTTTACCCCTCAACTAGACATGTGGAGGAAATATGATTTTAAATGGAACTCTCCCTCAATAAAATAAATGGGAATTAACTGAACAAAAGACCTGTTCAAACTTTTTTGAAAGTAATTATGGCCATAGGACATGGAATCTGATATTTTCTAGATGGACACCTCTCCCATTAGATATGAGTAATAGAATAGAAATAATTAAAATGACTCTGTTACCATGGTTGCTCTATCTCTTCCAATCACTGCCAATAGAAATACCCCAAAAACAATTTAACAAATGGGATGGGATGATTCTGATGTTCATCTGGAACAGTAGAAGGCCAAGGGTAAGGTTCAAGTCATTGCAGATGACAAAAGAAAGGGGAGGGAGAGCTTTACCATGCTTACAAGATTATTATTATGCTGCACAATTGAAACCTGTAGTATGTTGGTATGAATCAGACTATGAATCTGAATGGAAGACTGGAAATTACTCACATAGATATTCCAATACAGACATCTTTTAGGCAACAAAAGTCAGGCTAAAAGGAGCTATAGTAAACTGAAACAATGGACCTTATTTTCTGTTAGACTGCAGTATGAGGTATTGAGGAAACTTCTTGAGTTGGGTAGCATTTGACCCAGGATTTGAACTTACTAGGTTGGATGGGAGATTTAAACTGTGGGTCAGAAGAGGTATCACGTCTTCTGTTCGGTCATCTCCAAGAGAAAATTACAGAGCGATCGGGATATATCAAGACATTTGGACTAGAAAAGCAGGACTTATATATAGTTACAGATACCTGCAAGTTAGACTGGACAGAGATATGTTAGACACAGGCAGCTACTGCAAACTCAAGGTCCTTGAGGGAGTTTAGTTGGAAAAACCTTATGCGATTCTATATCACCCCAAGACTAACAGTACTGCGAACAGGCCTACAGAGCCAAGGCTTTTGTTGGAGGCAGTGTCAATCAATCAGTCAGTTTTATTTATAAAGCCCAATATCACAAATCACAATTTGTCTCAGATGGCTTTACAGCATATGACATCCCTCTGTCCTTTGGACTCTCACAGCAGATAAGGAAAAATTCCCCCCAAAAAAACTTTTAACGGGGGACAAAAAATGGTAGAAACCTCAGGTGTTGTACAGAACAGATCAACATAATAAATTTACAATAATCCATATGACAAAATGATACATAAAGAGAGACAGAAACAGAGAGAGACAGAGAGAGAGAGAGATGCAGGACTGACAGTAATGACAGAAGCTCACAACATTAACAGTAATTGACATGACAGTAATTATATGTGTATAATAATAGTAGAGGTATGATTAATAATAGCAGCAGCAGTAGAAGGCATCAGGCAGGACCACGGCAGCAGCACAACCATATCACATGATCCAGGCACAGCTGCAATACGAGGTAACCTGCCAGACAGTGGAGCACAAAGGCTCCGGAGAAGAAGCTGAGTTAGTGACATGCATTGTCAGCCTGGCTATAGTGCTGAAAAGAAACCTGGCGTTGTTCTTATTTTCTTCTAATAATGATGAGTAATAGTTTGCTCTGGCATTGTGGGGGGCCCTCCTATACGTTGAGACTGTCTTCCCAGACTAAACAAGATTCTTCCAGTTTGGTTAATCACCAGTTCCTTTCAAATTTTCGCGATATTTGTTTTAATTTAATGTGGAACCTCACTAGACATTCATTTTTCTAGTTTCTGGGCATGCCCAAAAAACCAACTCTATTGGCAAGAGATTAAGATAATTGGTATGTCTATTCATTTGTCACATTATACTTAGGAAAAATACCTGAAACTGTCCCACACAAAGATAAGTATTTATTAAAGATACTTTTGGCAGGTAGCAGGAAAGCCATAACTCACAAATAGTTGGAAGTTGATCCTCCAACATTGGCCCAATGGTTGGGGATTATATATGAAATATACTGTATGGAAAGACTTTCTTTTATTTTAAGACTTGAGATGGAAAAACATACAAAATACTGGGAGAAATAGATTGTGTATATATGTAAAGGAAAAAAGAAAAAAGTACTGTGATTTGACCTTGTAACACCCATGGTGACCTTTTGTTCTTAGTTTCTTTAATAAAAAAAGAGGTTGTTGGTGCCAGATGGGCTGGTCTGTGTATTTCAGAAACTGATGATTTACTGGGATTTTCACACACAACCATCTCTAGGGTTTACAGAGAACGGCCTGAAAAAGAGAAAATATCTAGTGAGCAGTTCTCTAGACGAAAATGCCTTGTTGATTGCAGAGGTCAGAGGAGAATGGCCAGACTGGTTCAAGATGATAGAAAGGCAGCAGTAACTCAAATAACCACTCTTTACAACCAAGGTATGCAGAAGACCATCTCTGAAACAACAACACGTCGAACCTCGAAGCAAATGGGCTACAGCAGCAGAAGACCACACCAAGTGCCACTCCTGTCAGCTGGCAACCGGAAACTGAGGCTACAATTCACACAGGCTCACCAAAACTGGATAATAGAAGATTAGAAAAATGTTGCCTGTTCTGATGAGTCTCGATTTCTGCTGCGACATTCAGATGGTAGGGTCAGAATTTTGTGTAAACATTCAATTCAAATAAACATAAGAAGTTTGTGCTCTAGAGAAAGGATCAGCACTCAGTGAATAACTCCTAAGCCCCTATGATAAGCTATTATGACAAGGCTTAACTATACAGACCAGTGAGCAGTGATAACTTACATGTCTTTGGGTCATCGGGTGGGAACCTCCTTTCACCAGTGTTTCGTCTAGTTGGTCCCACGACACCTCCAGGAGGCTAGACAATGATCTCTGGTGTCCCAGAGACACTCCCCTAATGCCAGGTCTCACTGCTCCCCACACCAACCCAATAACCTCCTTTACCTTACTTACACATGGCTTTCTCAAATCCTAGTTTTCCATCCTTGCTACTCAGCTTCTGATCCTAAGTCTGCATATCTAAGCTTATTTCTTTCATAGGCTTCTTCCACTTAGTCTTCCCAAGGAACTGTCAGCTCAATGAAATAAACTATCCGTTGACTCACTGACCACAACACTATGTCAGGCCTCTGCTTGGTACAATTTCCTGGGGAACAACAAGCTTTCCCCCTAAATCTACTTGCATTTCCCAATCACAAGCACCTTCTAGGCGGCCACAGCCTTGCCCTTGGTATTTGTACTACTAATGCAGTAAGATCTGAATACTTCCTCCTGATCTCTGTATCAGTATTAGGGATGTCACAATACCAAAATTCAGTAGTTGGTGCCATTACCAGTAAAATTACACGATTCTCGATACCAAAGTCGATACCACGGTAAAAAAATTAAAAAAAATCCTAAGACACCTTGTACTTAAACAAGAAATGTTTTATTAAAATATTTGCATATAAATAACATTTCTATCAACAGATTGATATTACTTACTCCTCTTTACCTATTTTTCATTGTAAAAAACATTGATCAATATCCGCAATAAACTCAAACTATTTAAATATTTACTATTTAAATCACACTGACAGCGTTGGAGCCAACCACAAGAATGTTTGGAATTTCGTTGGTTTCATTTATTGTTTGTCCTGTCCCAGTGCAAATGCTGTTTTTTGACGTCCATGGTCTAGTTGTGGAAAAATCAAACGTCCCGGTACAATAATTCAAACGCACCCCAACCACTGTGTTTCGGAAGTAGACGTGCATGCGCGGTCAGGTACTGCTGAGAGTGAAATCCCTGATTGTTAGCTCTACGCAGCTTGTTCAAGCTGTTGTCTGTGTTGTTGAAATTAAACAAAATAACATGGAACATATCTGCTTATTATGCTACTGATTTTAATTGGGATATTTTTTTTGATGAACTGAATGACATTTAACGGAGCGTTGCAAGTCTCGAAGGCTGGGCTCATAGGAGACCACCGGACTCTCTCCCTGGAGGAGAGAGGGAGATGTCCAGAGTCTGGACAAAGCTCTGCACGGAGCACGGACGGTTCAGAAGCAATTCGAAACGTGTTAAAAGCAATTAATAAACAGACAAAGTGGTGTTTAAAACTGCATATATTGCTAGCAGATCTATTTTCTTGCCAAAAGTGCAGCCGTGACTGGTTCTGAATTTGGGCTTTAACGGGCAACCGCTCTCTCCTCTTCCTCGTCACCCCCTCGCTCTGAATGTTGGCATGGACTGTAACACTATATGGCGTATACTGCCGCCATCAGTTCCGGAAGAGTCATAGCACCGATTTTTACGCTGGTATCGGTTCTTCCGGTTTTTCAAAAAATATGATTATCGCCCGGGTTTTTTCACCATGGAATCAAAAGGTATCGCGAGTATCGGTTCTCATGACATCACTAATCAGTATGTGTGACTGTAATTGTCTTCCTGTCCACAGGGGGTGCTGTAGCTGCTGCTGCTGCTCCTCTTGCTGCTGCTCCAGAGGCGGGGCCATCCATGCCAGCATATTACCTGGTGAAGTGGATCACCTGGAAAGAGAAGAAGACTCCTATCATCACTCAGAGTGAGAACGGACCCTGCCCCCTGCTGGCTATCATGAACACTTTGTTCCTCCGCTGGAAGGTAAAACACAAGTAAAATTTTATTTACTTCTAACAGAGTATTTCTACGCTGTGGTATCAATACTTTTACTGATGTTAAAGTACATCTTCCACCCCTGTCAAAAACACAGTGACAGTTGTGGAGTGAGCTGACTCTTTAATCTTCATCAGGAGACACGCTGCTTCATGTTTATATTTATGTTGTAGTATTTGTTAATTGTAGTAACTCTTTGTGTTTTCAGGCTAAACTTCCCGCTCAGACAGAAGTTGTCACCACTGAGGACCTGATGGCTCACCTGGGTACATACACACGCACACACACACTTTCCTGTGTGTCTCTCAGCTCCAAGTCCACTGGTTCTTACTTAAAGGGATAGTGCACTCAAAAATGAAAATTCAGCCATTATCTACTCACCCTCATGCTGAGGAATGCTCTGGTGAAGTTTTAGAGTCCTCACATCCCTTGCGGAGATCGGCGGGGGGAGTGGCTAGTAGGGGTGTAAATCACCAGCTTCATCACGATACGATATTATATCGATTTGTTTGGATGACGATACGATGTCTGTCATGATACGATTTCGATTCGATTCGATTCAGGAGCCTGCGATCGATATGATGCGATATCATATGCCCATCTAACACAATCATTTACATCAACTCACAAAAACAACTAGAATATGATTTGACCCTTTTATTTTTGAACTCTTCCAGGTATCAGGCATTTAAATGAAAAACAGTATTCTTCTGTCTCACATTTCTCATGTTTAAGTGCACTTTTTTTATCAGTTAACTTAGAGCCCTTGATGACCTTTCAGTCATACAGAAACAAACGTAAGAGATATTCAGCTTTAAAACATTCACATCCTATAAAACAAAACTGAAAGAACTTTAAGTCCCCATTTTTTTATACATTAAAGCACGATTTTTGTAAACCTTCACTCTTTTGTGTCTCATAAACACAGTATTTTTAACAGTTAGAACTTAACCAAGGTCTTAACCTATACTTTAAAGTGCAAATACAGTACAGTCGCCCTGCATCACAGCTACTGTATCCAGTATCCACTACATCTTATATATATTTTTCTTAACCAAAATAAGCAATTTCAGCTGGAGAACAAATTAGAACAAAACAAATGTAAACAATTCCACATCTTCTTAGTGCATATTGTATTAGTAAAATACTTCAACAAAGTCCTTTGCGTGTAATTATCAGAAATGTGGTGACAGCTCTTTGGCTTTTATCATAGCTTACTGACAGATCTCTAAGTATGTCCTCCAGTTTTCTTGTTTCAGAGGTTTTTCTTCAAAAAAATAAACTGAACATGTTCAGGAGACAAAACGCTACGCTCTGAACGCACAATGTCACCCGCAGTGCTAAATACACGCTCAGAGGGTATACTAGTACCAGGAATGCAGAGGTAAGTTTTGGCAAGGTTGGCCAGGAGGGGAAACTCAGTCTGATGACTTTTCCACCACTTTAACACACTACCTCCCAGGATCAAAGATGCAGTGTCTTTATACTTAGCAACCTCAGCATGGGCTAGCTCTCTGGAGGTCTTGGCAGTCTGGCTAGGGTCCACAGTGAATAAGGTGTCACCAAAGAGATCCTCAAGTACCTTTGACCTCTTGGAAGTGGGGACATAATCTAAAATGACACAGAACACAAGATTTTAATATTTCAGAGGACAAAATATCTTTTTTGTACACACTCCAAACACTTATTAGCTTATTTTTTAATGCACTCATTCACTTGTCTATAACATTGAATCAAACACTGTCCACAAAAAGGAAACACACACCTTGTTCAGTGGATTGAACCTGGGAAGCAGGCACCAAGTCAGGTTGATCAGAGGTTGGGTCACCAGATGAGTGAGGTGGTGCTGGGTCATCAGATGAGGAGTGAGGAGGTGCTTTCTCAACCTGTGCCACTGTGCCATTCTGTAGATGATTAACACACACACACATACACACACACGCAAATGTAAATGTAAATCATGTCAACAATAAAAGAAGTAATTAATATATTCACGAATAATAGCTTTTCTACCACAAACAAAAAAATATTATCTTACTTTCTCGTCCCACAGCTCCGCAGCCTCTTGTATGAGACACTGGAAAGTTGCATCTCTCTCCTCCTCACTTAAGAATGGCAGCTTCTTGAACCTTGTGTCTAAGGCAGATGCTCTCAGCAGGGCTTGCTGCACGTCCACATATCGCTGCTGAAGCTCCTGGGTCATTGTCTGCTTCATCTCTGTCACTAAAGTGGAGTCTTCCTCTGAGATACTGTAATGCTCCAACAACTTAGCTTTGAGTGGTGCAATCATAGATACCGTGGGCTGCTGTTCCTCACACATGATGGTGGTGGCACTTTTTACTGGTCCGAGTAGCTTAACTAAGTCTTCAGCTGCAGAGATGTCTCCTTTGCTGAGTGTCTGCACGTCATTTGCACCTTTCCTCAGTTTTCTGTCCAGGAGTGAAGCATACACCGCAGCTTGTTGCTCCAGAAACTGTTCTAACATTTCAAACGAACTGTTCCAGCTTGTGATTACGTCTTGTTTTAGCTTGTGTTCTGGAAGTTAGAGCAACTTCTGCTTCTCTTTTAAAAGCGAGGTCACCACTGTGCTGCGGTGGAAAAATGACACGACCCGTCTCACTCTCCCCAGAAGACGTGCAGCACCAGCACATTTCAGGCCTTTCTGTGTGGCCAAGTTTATAGTATGCCCAAAGCATCTGATGTGCGGTGACAGACTTGCCTCTACTCCAGCGACAGACATGTTGCTGTTTTATGCACTGTTACAAGCGCAGGGTTTTTGTCGCTTAAATTCCACTCCTCGCATGCCGCCTTCAAAACTGTGCCAATATTTACTCCTGTGTGTGCGTCGTTCAAAATCCGTGTCTGAAGAACATAATTCTTCATTTGCCAGTCATTGTCAATATGATGACAGGTTACAGTTACGTAGGCTTGTGTTGTACATGACGTCCATCCATCTGTAGTGATAGCGACTCTGTCTGCATGCAGTAACTCACGTTTAACTTCATCTTTAACTTGAGTGCACAGTCTCGGTATGCACGTTTCACTGAAGTGCTGTCTTGATGGTACTGTGTATTTCGGCTCCAGAGTATGCAGTAGTTCACGAAAGCCATCATTCTCGACAACAGTGTAAGGTCTCATGTCTTTGCAAATAAAATATGAAATGGCACCCGTGATACTTGTTGCTCTTTTTGGTTTGTTGTTGTTGTCAAAGCTGGTGTGTAGGCTTCTGGCACGGTAACGCTGGAGCTAACGTTAGCACGCGGGTCAATGCCATGTTTCTTCTTTAGGTGCCCAGCCAAGTTCGTTGTGTTTCCCGAGTATTTCAACTCGCACTGGCATTGTTTGCATATGGCGTGTGTTTTGTAGGGATGTCCCGATCCGATATTCAGATCAGTATCGGCCACTGATATTAGCAAAAAACGTGCGTCAGCATCAGATCGGACTGCATGGAAAAATGCCGATCCAAGAACTCCGATCCAGTTTTTGTGGAATCCGATCCAGGTTTTCCGGCCAGCTCCGCGATTCAAGCAGTCCATTCCAGTGATCTGCTCCAGCACTTACTATCAATCCACCAGGCCAGCATGCAGACACACAGGAAACAGCAGCACCAGGCTGACACTGGCACTACAAAAATAACTGAAAAGGAAAGGCTGCATTGTTTGTTAAATGTCAACAATGTCTTGTGGTGTTAATCTTATTTTTATTTATTAGGGGGCAAAGCACAAGTGTGTGGAGTCTTGCTGCTATTTTAATTTCAATGTTAGACATTTTAAAGATTTCTTGTGTTGATTTATTTTCTATTTATTAAGGAGCCAAAGCAGCCAAAGCAAACCAGCTATATTTTTCATTTAATGTTAATGTTCAAGTTTAAAGTTTGTTTATTTAACCCTGTTAACAATAAACAGGTCAGTTTCTCATACCAACTGTTGTGGATCATTCTAACTAACCTGATTAAGTAGTTGTTCTTGATAGAGTAATATTGCTTGATCAAACCTTTTCTAACATGACTGACAACAAAATAAGTGAATAGGCATAATACATGCTTGGATCAGATCAGTATCAGCAAAAACTCAAGGCTGTAATATCGGTATCAGATTGGAAGTGAAAAAGCTGGATCGGGACGTCCCTAGTGTTTTGTCTGTTGAGCCGTCTTTCCTCCGGAATCCGAAATATTTCCAGACCGCCGACTTATTCCCGAGAGGAGAGCGAATTTCATCGCCGTCTTTCTCCGTGCTGCTTGCCATGAACTGCCCGGGCGGCGCTGTTTGTTGTTTGAGTGGAGGCGCGCTTGCCCGGAAATGGTGACACAGACGTGCTATGTGAATTTCAAAATAAAGGTGTATCTTTAAGATGACGATATGGATTGATGTTTTCATTTTGCGTCGATGTAATCTGATCGTTAATCAATGAATCGATGTGGATTGATGTATCGTTACACCCCTAGTGGCTAGCACACCTAATGGCTGATGGCGGCCCAGACTAACGTCCAAGAATACAAAATTGAAACCACAAAATATCTCCAACATGCTCATCCGTAGTGATCCAAGTGTCCTGAAGCCCCGACATAAAAAGTTGTTTCGAAAAACGTCATTTAACTCTGTTTTTAGCCTCACTGTAGCCTGTAGCTCTGACTGCTTCTCTGTGCTCAGTGCTCACATGTGCGCACTCATGGTGATCGGTGATGCACGGTCTCTGAAGAGCAGCAGTCTCGTCAGTACTGATGTCTCAAGTGCAGGCATCGCCAATTCCCAGTCTGAGCAGCAAAGACTTTCCTCATCCGTTGGCATTGCTTTGCATTTGAAACAACTACACCACCAGGTTTCCAGTTCTCGACTCTGGTATTCTTTGGCTGGCTGAGGGCTAGGCTCATGAGCTGCGGCAGTTGCTTCGTCCAGTAGCCTGAGTTCCGTCCGTATACTCGGGCTCAAACAAATACGGCTCAACAAAGAAATGCTGTTCCTCCTCAATTTCAAAGTCTTCAGACATGTTGGACACTTGGATCACTACGGATGAGCAGTATGGAGATACTTTGTGGATTCAATTTTGTGTTCTTGGACGTTAGTCTGGGGCGCCGTCAGCCATTAGGTGTGCTAGCCACTCCCCCCGCCGATCTCTGAGGACTCTAAAACTTCACCTGAGCCTCCCTCAGCATGAGGGTGAGTAGATAATGGCTGAATTTTCATTTCTCGGTGCACTATCCCTTTACAATGTATCTCTGAAACACTTCACCGATATTGTCACGTGTTTCACTTCATTAGTTGTCAAACTCTCTTTTCGTTCAGTCCATCTTTGCAGTGTAGGCAGTTGTTGCCAGTTCTGAAAAAAGCAACTTTCTCTGCAGGATTCTTCACCATTAAATCAGGCTTTCACAGAAGGGATGTGCACGTGCATTTTCATTTGTAGAACAGCCAATAGGAACACTCTCTCACTGAAATGACCTGTGATTGGACAAAGTCTGCAAGTCTGTCTACAATATGCTCAAAGGTTACCTTGGGATTTTTGCCAAATGACGACAAAATAAAACAGCCTACCCAGCTCTTAGAAACAATTACTTTTGACTAAATGTGATTTCAGTTTGACTTCAATGATTAATTTGTCAAAATGATCATTGTTTTTTTTTTTTTTTTTTTTTTTCAGAAGTCTTCCTGTCAAAAATAAAATTAAATCATAATTCTGGTGTCCATTATTTCAGTCAGTATTGATAAATGTGTACTCACTAAGTAAATTATTCTGACACAACAAATGCAAGTTAAGCGGTATTTATACTTCTACGTCCAATCGGCTCTGAACCTATGCCGTAACATACGCCATAGCCTGACGTGCACATCCCCAGAAATGTGACTAAACGTTGCAGCCACAGAAACCTGTCTATTTTCGTAAGCTGAAAACATTTTCCTTTACTTTAACTTCACAGATTAGAAATAAATAGCATTTTAAGTTCATATTCATTTGGCTGACCACGTATCCTGTTATGTGGGATTTATAACTGTGGGATGTGGGATGTCAAATCGACACCATACCTACGGCATAGACTCTGCATCGACGTAGAGACTTCCACGGTGTGTTTTCAGTGGCTATAGATCAAAATTTCTTTGGACACAATTGGATAGACCTGCAACAAACTTGTCACTGTGCCTCATCTTTTGGTGACCAGCGTGGCCACTTGGTAAATTAAACTTTTACTGAATCCTGTCAGATATGCAGCAAACACATTTTTTTTCTCAACTAAAGCTTCAAAGAAAAACTTAATCAATATCCAACTAGCTCTGTGTCATTGCAGTGTGGGTAGATGAGCACTGTTTGCCCTTTCTCTGTGCTACCAGCGACCGGAGCACCACCTGGCAATGATGGATTGGCCATCGGGACGTTCGGGACGAATCCCGATGGACCAGTCACCAAGTGGGCTGGTGTGGGCCGGTGGGGCTGGCCCGGTGGTCAAAGAAAGAAAAGAAGAAAAAAAGACTACTGAATGTCAAGCTAGTTGCTAGCTGTCAGTACTGCAATGCGTGTCCCTCCCATGTTGTTTGTTTGCTGTTGAGATGTTCAGAGGGAACGTAGGTGTCAATCTTTTGTTTTGATGCTTGAAGGAGGAGATAAGAGCTGCCTCCTCCAATACGAAAGAGGCCCTTGTTTTTCTTGAAATCTGATTGGCTCAGTCGAGTCATCAGTCTTTACTCATGGCAGACCAGGCTAGTTTGACCGTTAGACAGAAAACATGGATAAAGCCGGTAAAAAAAGAAAGGGTGGCGCGGAAAAACTTGAATAAAAAAACTTAAATCTTTCAAGAAGAGGCAGCAAAATGCTCCAAAATAACCGACCTGTTTGGCCGCGGCATTGGTCGACGGGCTGAGGCTGCTGGTGTTGCTAACGACAGAGAAGGAGCTGGAGCCGACAGTGCCATAGCAGGTGCATTAACGTTAGCTAGCGTTTGTGAGTGTGTAGTGTGCAAGGTTGGCTTTGGCAAATTGCGTATATCTTCTAGGTATCCAGTTCAAGAGACCAACTAGCCTACTAGGTATTGCATTAAGTCATTATAGTTTAGACCTGTACTAAAAGAAAATATGTGCTTGCTTTATTCCTGTGGATGTATCATGCAATTAACGTTAGATGATGCTCAGTCCCAATGACAATGAAGCTGAGGGACAGACTAACCCCAGTCGTGATGAGGAGGAGGATGAGACCAGAAATATGATGGGTGCGATGTGAAGGCATAGCCTACTATGCATTACATTTTAGCCAGAGGAAAACCTTTTTAGTAGTGGGATTTTTTTGTTGTAGTATTAAGTTGACTAAAAGTTGACTATAGGGCCTATTGCCCAATTTATACCTCCTTAGTTCATGGCTGTGAGCCATGGAGATATAAACTGGGCTTATGTAATACAAGAGCAGGGCAGACAATTATATTGTGCATAAAATTAGATGCATTAGGATAGAGTCATATTCTCTTATTTTAAGTTAGATAATAAGCACAAAGCCGTTTGTGGCCAATTCATTGTTGCATTTATTTTATAGTCTGGAATTAAACAATAACTGCTGATTTTCTTATGCAGTTGATTCTGAGGACAGCGTTTGTGTAGTGTGTATAGTGTATAGAGGATAGAAATGTGTGGGCCGGTGTGTTGGCGGGTGGACCTGAATGTCCCGGGCTGAATTTGTTGCCCAGTTTCCCCTGCCTGGGGAACCCCCGCTGTCAGATGAGCTGGGAGCTCTGGGCATTGAAAAGACAGTGGGAGGTTGAGTATTGTTCATTTGCATGTACTGCCCACTCAACAACAACACAGAGCGGGTTGAAAATCGGCAAAGTTTCCCTTTGAGAGCAGTTTTTTGTTTTTCTTTTACAGAAAATAAAACATCCAATTTTTTCAACACTGACGTTATAGCGGATTCAACAAAACCTTAAACATATATTAGTTGTTTACAAAAATGCCTTAATGGTGATTATCTTGAAGTCACTGTATCAGACTTGCCCCATATTAGATAAATGGTCGTGATTGGTCTGTCCATATGAGAGGCAGACCAGAGCAAATAAGTTTGAGATCTGCAAACATGTTGACAGACCATCAGACGGAAGTGATGGACAAAACTACTAAAAATAAAACCCCAGATTCACTACAGAATGTCATCTATTTTAAGTGAAATTATGTCAGATGTGATCAGCTGATGTTTGTGTGTTTGTTGTGCAGGAGAGTGTGTGTTGTCTGTTACACCGAGAGAGAAGGCTGATGGGATGGAGCTCAACTTCCAACAGGTAAACACACACACACACTTTTTTTTTTTTTTTTACTGTCTCATGGAAAACTAGGTGACATTAGCAATAAAGTTTAGGCAGGAAATCTCAAACATGTTCACCTGCAAAGTTAAACTAAAAGCTCCTGTGGAGCCATGATTGACATGTGACCCTGTGTGTGTGTCAGAATATGAGTGATGCCATGGCGGTGCTCCCTAAGCTGTCCACGGGTCTGGACGTTAATGTGCGTTTTACCGGGGTGACAGACTTTGAGTACACACCTGAGTGTATCGTGTTCGACCTGCTGGACATCCCGCTGTACCATGGCTGGCTGGTTGACCCACAGGTACACACACACACACACACACACACACACACACACACACACACACAGAAGTCCACTGGTTCTTACTGATGATCATCAAATATATATAGTTTCATCAGTATTTTCGTAAAACAGCTGCTCACTGTAGTTTTTATTAACCAAACAGGAGGAAATAGTGACTTTGTTGGGGACTGTTTTCAGCAGTGGATTAATCCATACTTGGTACTTCAGTGAGGATTTGTATGTCGGATTGAGTCAAAATAAACTACAGGGGGCAGGCTGAACTTCCCTTAAAATTTTATAGAAGAAATGGTCAAATATGCACTATTGAATTTACATTAAAATAAGAATTTACATTGCATTAAACATGCGCTAGGATGCATTTCACATCATGACTATGATGTTCAAACATCAGCTGTTTATCACCAGTTTTCAAATGCGACCTCCCTGTCATACATTCTTGTGTCCGCACGGTGGATGCGGAGCCTCCAAGCATTCCTATGAGACAGCACTGAGCAGGTTTTTTTCATGTAGCAAAGCGAGACGGTCATTGGATAAATGCGACAAAATCGTCACTTCCAGGGAGGCTTAGCTTTCCTGGGACCTAATGGAGCGGTAGGCATGATGATTGAAGGAACTCTCTAAAAGGCTGAACCGCTTTGTGATGGACAGCGCTTCACATTTCGAGCTCAGTCTTTTTGTGTTTCTTCTGACAGAATGCCGTCCGGAGTTCCATAAGCGATATAGCTCATTTTCACCATTTATACAGTACAGTTCAGGTGTTTAAAGCCATCTGAAAATCTTTGTGGTGTGTTTTGCTGTGGATCTATGGCATGAGTGTGGTTGAAAAACGGCTTCAATTAAATGTTCCTTTTATAAGTTACTGCCTTGCTACAATATGACAAATTTTATGATGTAAACTTAAAGTGAGCTTCCCCTGTTTGAAAGACCAGCAGCCGCCACTGACAAATAGATTTAAGATTAGATTCTAACTTTGGAGCTGAACCATTCAGTAGTAGCACTATTGGATTATATATACCATTAGGTTATTTACACAACACTGTCAGACCGCAGATAATCTGAGTGGGTGGAAGTTCGCTGCAAAGATCAGCCTCTCATTGGGCGGAACAAGCCACCCGCTGAAGTCCCGCCCTACCACCTCCGGTTGCAGTTTTCAACATGTCCTTTACTAACTTTTGCGGTGTTTGATCTTGCGGGGATGTAGCCATTTTTCTGCCATGGTTCGCGTCCTGTAGGCGATATTTTTGTGGGCGTGTTACACCAAAACCTGTTTCTCCCCGGCAATATTTTTGCAAGCGCACCGTTGCTGTGGCACTGCCAAGAACGATTGTGATTGGTTGAAAGAAATACAAGCAGCCGGGGCGTTTTTTCTCCAGTCTTAAAGTGAGAGTCAGCCCAGCCAGACCTTTCTTTTCTTTAGAAAGGTCTGGTGAGCGAGACTAGAGCGCAGAGTACATTCAGGACAAAGACGGAGCAGCAGAACATCAGAGGCATTAAAAGTGAATGTTAACCATTCATTCTGCTGCGTCTTAAAGTTTGTATTCACTCCTAGCAGCTGCTCCTCTTATACACTGGTGTAATCTGATCAGCTCTGAACAGATGGACAGATCAGTTATCCACTCTGCGCGTCACAAACTGCTGCTGAGGAAAGAAAGAAGTCATGGAGAGCCTCGCCCGTGCTGCGTTTACAGAGCCGTTTACTGATGCTTCTTGTGTGTTCAGAGTCCAGAGATGGTTGCTTCTGTGGGGAAACTGAGCTATAACCAGCTGGTGGAGAAAATCATCGACTACAAACACTCAGCTGACAGCAGCCGAGTCAGTGAAGGTAACACACACAAACACACACATATGCAAATATAAACATCAATATATACACATAAACACACACTCTGCAGACAGCAGCCAGTGCAATGACTGAACACAAAGGTTTGATGAATCATGCTGAACAAACACCTCTCTGTTTATTTCTGTGTGTATTTATAAACTAAGCACAAAAAGTAAGGAAATTTGTGTTTGGTAGATCATTTATTTGTTGTAACAGTGCTTCCTGGCAATAAATCTTATACCGTTGGAAAGCCTGTTTATTCTCCTTTTAAATGGTGCCACATTTGTAAGGAACATGCATTTGTGGGATGAGCAGCAGAGCTGAGTGTGTTGGTTGTCCCCATGAAAATTTGCCAGATCTTCTCTGCCAATGCCAAACAGTTTTTTTTTTGGACTCTTGTTTGGTGGATTGGATGATTGAAGTCTGAAGAAACAAGACATATTGGCAATTTAACAATTTGTTCATTTAACAAAGAGGAACCGCAGCAGCGTGTGGATGAAACATACCTCCTCCTCATGCTGGTCACCAGCCTAGTCACACACTGCTGTGGGATGGCACCCCATTCTTCAACCAGTGTTTGTTGCAAGTCAGCCAGCGTGATTGTGTTGGTTGCTCTGGCACAAACAGCACGCCTAAACTGATCCCACAAGTGTTCAATGGGGTTGAGGTCAGGACTGCTGGCAGGCCATTCCATCCTCTCCACTCCCAAATTCTGGAGTAGTCTCTGATAAACCCCGCTCTGTGGGGGCGAGCGTTGTCATGTTGGAGGATAGAGTTCACTCCCAGACTATGGAGATATGGGATTGCCACTGGTTGCAGAATTTCATCTCGATATCTCTCTGCATTGAGATTGCCTCCGATGATGACAAGCCTTGTTTTTCAGTGAGGGAGATGCTGCCCTACACCATCACATTGCCTCCACCAAAAGATGTTACTCCATTGGTGCAGCAATCAGCAAAGCGTTCTCCGCATCTTCTCCACACTTTGACCCTACAATCCAACTGCCATAGGCAGAATCTGGACTCATAGTTGAGCATAACGTTCCTCTACATGTTCAGGTTCCAGTGCATGTGTTGCTGACACTAGCGCAAATGGGCCTGACTGCGAAGGGCAGTCATGGCAGGCCTCCTGGCAGCCCTATGAGACCAGAGATTTGCTGCGTGCAGTCTGTTCCGGATTGTCTGGGCAAAGCCATCGGCCATATCGTCCTGCAAACCTTAACTGCAAATCTGTAGAAGACTGCCCACTGTTTCTTAGTGCTGACAGGATGAGGAAACGGTCTTCTTGGGGTGCCATCTTCTTGGGATGCCCACTTTGCAGCCTGTCTCTGAAATCCCCCGTTATATGGAACTTGGCCTTCAGTTTGCAGATGGTACTAGGGCACCTCCAAATAATGCCGCAACTTGGTTTTGTGGAACACCAGGTTAAAGTTGCCCTATTGCATGGGCCCTATCCAGATCAGTCAAATGTGGTATGCTGATTCTTGGAGCAGACACCAACTGACCACTGTAGCAGGACCCATGCTTACAGGTGCTGAGGGCAATAGCAACAGCAACAAAAACTGTTTGGCATTGGCAGAGAAGATTAGACAAATTGTTCATGGGGGCAACCGACATATTCAGCTCTGCTGCTCATCCCACAAATGCATGTTCCTTACAAATGTGGCACCATTTAAAAGGAGAATAAACAGGCTTTCCGATGGTATAAGATTTATTGCCAGGAAGCACTGTTACAACAAAGAAATGATCTACCAAACACAAATTTCCTTACTTTTTGTGCTTAGTTTATGTGTGTGTGTGTGTGTGTGTGTGTGTCCCCTGCAGGTCTGGTTGCAGAGCAGTTTTTGGAGTCGACGGCGACTCAGCTGTCGTATCATGGTTTGTGTGAACTCAACACAACGGCCAAGGAGGGAGAAATCTCTGTGTTCTTCAGAAATAACCACTTCAGTACTATGATCAAACACAAGGTGGAACTTCATAAACACACAAACACAAACACACAAACACACCCTTCAGCACTATGAACAAACACAAGGTGGAGTTACACTCTAAAATTATTTTAGTTTCCTGACACCTGTACCTTTTGTCAATAAAGTTATGTTCTCTCTCTTTCTCTGTCTGGGCCACCTGTATCTGTTGTTAATAAAGGTATGTTTTCTCTCTCACTTGTACCTGTTGGTAATAAAGTTTTGTTCTCTCCCTCAGGGTCACCTGTACCTGTTGGTGACAGATCAGGGATTCCTACAGGAAGAGGGTTTGGTCTGGGAGTCTCTTCATAATGTCGAGGGAGACGGAAACTTCTGCGACTCTGACTTCAGACTGTGTCATCCTCCTCAACGAGCTCAACCCACCACCAACCTGCCACCCAGCGCCCAGGAGCAGCAGAGACAGATTGACCAGGTGAGACACATCAACCAGGTGAGACAGGTCCACCAGGTGGAAGTGACTGAGCTGAGACTGTCAGTGATTGATCTGCTTTGTTGGGGTTAGGATTACCTGGTTATAGTGACAGATCTTCCTTGTTGGGGTTAGGATTACCTGGTTATAGTGACAGATCTGCCTTGTTGGTGTTAGGACTACCTGGTTATAGTGACAGATCTTCTTTGTTGGTGTTAGGACTACCTGGTTATATTGACAGCTCTTCTTTGTTGGTGTTAGAACTACCTAGTTACAGTGACAGATCTTTGTTGGTGTTAGGACTACTTGGTTAAAGTGACATAACTTCTTTGTTGTTGTTAGGATTACCTGGTTATTGTGACAGATCGTCTGTCTTGGTGTTAGGACTACCTGGTTATGGTGAAAGATCTCCTTTGTTGATGTTAGAACCACCTGGTTTAATAATGCAGAAAAAATAATTGCAAAAAATAAGCTCTGACTCAATCTTTTGGCCTTTAGTGTATGTTAATTACAACGGAGTATCTTGGTCTTTATGACACTTAATATCACTTTTTTCTAAACACATTTTGGAAAGAAATATTGCCAATCATTTCAAATGTATCAATATTTAATTAACATTTCAAATGTATCAATATTTAATTAAAAAAAAGCCAACATCATCCACTCAAGAAATACATTTTACAGGAACAAATGATCAAAATAATGATTTAAATCACCAAATATGCGATCTCAGAAAAAAAAAGTGGATGCGTTTGCTGCGAACTTCCAGCAATTGTTTCACACAGGTTTAATACACGTTGTGTCAAAGTATTAATGCTATAATTCATATAAAATGTCTTCTGTTCACTCCAGAGCTTATTTTCTTCCTTTTTCAACGGTATGGAAGCCCTAACCTGACCGAAAATTAAATAAATAGATAAAATGACAAAAGTAAAAATACTTAGCAATCAAAGCTGCAAGCAGCAATGAACTGGCCCTCGCACCTTCGCGCAACTCGGGGGCGCAATGTGTATGACAGAACATTGTCATATAGATGTGTTCAGGGTGAGACTGTTATCAAGCATATGAAGTGTGGTGCAGATTGGACCATTTACTCTAAAGTTATAGCAATTTCGTGTTTCATGGCGAGACATTAAAACCTGATGCCACGCCATGCCCACACCATTCAGTGCTGACCCTGAAGAATGCACTAATGATATGTCATGATTTTGTACATCAGATATAGACCACAACATGTAAATTTCACATAAATCAAAAGATATATGTCTGAAAAGAAGTACCTCCTTGCCAGTAGGTGGCGCTATGAGTAATACCAAATATTGGCATATAGATGTATTCAAGGGGGGACTGTCATCAATCCTGTGAAGTTTGGGGAAGATTGGACCATGTATGCTGGAGTTATAAACTACTTCCTGTTTTGTGGCAGTACACCTAAATTTGACGCCTTGCCACGGTCACACGGTTTGACGAAAATTCAAGCTCGTAATAACTTTTCTTCTTCAAGGTCTTCTGGTGGGACAGACCAAGGTTTGAAGTGGATCGAATAAAATCTCTAGGACTAGTCTGCCAAAACTGACCACAGAATTCAAAATGGCCGACCTCCTTGTTGGGTTTAGGCAATGGGTCTAAGAGACTTTTTGTGCATCTGGGCATGATACATATGTGTACCAATTTTTGTGCATGTTGGTCAAAAATGCCACAGGGGCTGCTCTTTAAGATAAGATAAGATACACCTTTATTGATCCCATAATTGAGAAATTCCAGTGTTACAGCAGTCAAGGAGAAAGAGTCAGATTAAAGATTTCAAATTTAAACTTAAAAAACTTAAATAACTAGGCATGCAAAAAAGTACAAACATACAAGAGACGGCGATAAATAACAATAATAATAATAATAATAATAATAATAATAATAATAATAATAGGAAGTGGATAATAATGAGCAGCAGTGAATGAAAATGAGCAGTGGATTAAAAAAAAATGCTTGGCCAAGCCATTTTGCCACGGCCATTGACGAAACTCGTAAAACTTGTCCAGATCTAGACTATTAAGGAAGTTTCAGGCAGATTGAACCAAGTACACTTAAGTTAATACCAATTGTTGTGTTGTGGCTTAACGTCGGCCTTCACCCCGCCTTCATGGCAATGCTGTTTGATGAAAACTCACAGTTTCCACAATTAAGCATCATCAAGGTCTCATGGCTTGTTTGACCAAGTTTGAGATGGATCTGGTCAACTTTGTAGCAGATAAACGTCAAAGTATAAAACATGTCATTTCCTGTTACCAGTAGGGAGCGCTTTAACTATTACTAATTATTGATGTGTACATGTGTTATGGGCAGGACTGTCACCACCTCCTTTCTAGTAGGTGGCACTATGAGTAATACCAAATATTGGCATAAAGATGTATTCAAGGCAGGACTGTCATCAATCCTGTGAAGTTTGGGGAAGATTGGACCATGTATGCTGGAGTTATAACCCACTTCCTGTTTCATGTCGGCACACCTAAGTTTGACACTTTGCCAGGGTCACACGGTTTGACAAAAACTCAAGCCTGTAGTAACTTTTCTTCTTCAAGGTCTTCCGGTGGGGCAGACCAAGGTTTGAAGTTGATTGGATAAAATCTCTAGGACTAGTTTGTTAATTTACGACTCCTGGAAATGGCCAAAAATGCACCAAAATTGCACCGTAAATTCAAAATGGCCGACCTCCTTGTTGGGTTTAGAGAATGGGTCCAAGAGGCCTTTTTTTTGTACGTCTTGGGATGTTAGATGTGCCCACCAAGTTTCGTACATGTAGGTGAAACCGGCATTACGCCGGAATTCCTCTGGGTGCATGTCCGTTGCGGAACAGCTGCGCTTGTTATCCGCTGCGTGCTCCGCTGTCTGTCAACACCCACCGGCTGCGTTTGCTGTGAGGAGCGGTGCAGCTCCGCTGGACAGTGGGAGTCACGAGGACCCACGAGATCTCGCAAATTCACGCATAATCGCGCGATATAACTAGATGTAGTTTCTATAAACAGAACCACAAAACCAGAGGAGTAGTAGGAAGACATCTCGGTGCACCTCCATGATTGACATCTCCTCATCCATGGTGTCAACGGGGTGAAATGACATCTGAAAACCTCTGACCTGTTGACTTCAGGCCTGCCTCTGCCCATTATGACGTTTTCAATGTGTAGTGCAGGGAAATATGATCTGCCATGAACACTGTGTATTTTATTTTGAAAATTAACCAGAAGTTTTATTTTGTTTCTGTGCACGACTTCCTGCCCCGCATGATCTGCTCCGTGCTGAATTGCATGCTACTGAGCCATTTTTTTTGCACCTGAGTATGCGACCCTTGAAATATTAAATTTCGCCAGATGTGATATATGTGCAAGGTTTCACGAGTAAGCCCCCCCAGAATACAATTCATTGGCGAAAATAATGATAATTCCTTCAGTTTCAAGAGGGTCTTCCCACCGCGGATGCTCGGGCTCTATTTTGTCCCAAGTCGCACATTTGACTTATATTTAGTCATTTAGTCCAACTCAGATCTGGCCAGGGACTGCGGATGAAAACTAGCCTTTTGGCTAATTCCGATATATTTACAGTTCACTGTTCATTAATATGCATTGTCCCTGATAAATAAACAAACAAACAAACAAACAAACTTTGAATTGAAAAGTTATGAGCTAATCATTACTATCTCATCACTTTGACCCAATAACTGAAAATTTTTACTTTTTATTTTGAATTTATGACTGAGGGCCTCAAAATTATTATGACATAAGTCAGTTTCTGATATTGAAATAATTTGATTTTGTAATTAGTCCAGCATGTTTTATCTCATAATTTGACTTTTACTCTCATATTTATGGTCAAGTATCCTGTCAAATTCATTAAGGGAATTATGACGTAGTAATTCATAATTCTGACTTAATATCTCATAATTTTGACCTAATAACACAGATCTTTTTCGGCGTTAGGACTACCTGGTGGCTGTGTCCCTGCAGCAGCAACAGGGCGGGGCCCCGGGGCCCCTCAGTGACCTGGAGTTGGCCCGACAGCTCCAACAGGAGGAATACCAACAACAGCAGCAACTCCAGCAACAACAGCAACAGCAGCAACAGGGATCACTGCAGGCCGCACAGCAGGTACAACTACACAGGAAGAATACTGATAAGTACTATTACTATGCTGAAAAAATATTTTGTTGCAAGTGAAAATGCTGCATTGAAAATGTACATTCACTAAAAGTATTTAAGTATTATCAGAAAAATGCAGTTTAAGTATAAAAAATACATAAATATGTTTTGTGTGTAAAAATCTGAAAATAATTTTGAAGCTTGTGTGTGTTTGTGTCGTTGTTGTGGTGATGATGATGTCATTGTGTCTGTAGGTCAGAGGTCAGGGGTCACAACAGGGCGGAGCCAGGAGAAGAGAAAAGGACTCGGACTGTGTTGTCCTATAGACTCTTCATCATCGTCAACTACCAACCACCAGACTCCCCAAGTCGGGTCTATCTGCAGTGGGGAGGAGGTCCAAACACACAAACACGCACGCACGCACGCACGCACGCACACACACACACACACACACACACAGCTTGATGCCAAACCCCAGTGCTTTGTTAAACGGTTTGTTTCAGATGTGATTCCAAGTTTCAGAAAGTTTGTGAAAATGTTAAAAATGGCTGTTGAGTCTGGTTTAACACAGACAGACACTGCTGTCTGATCAAGCATTAATAAGTTGTAATCAATGGCTTTAGTAATGGTCAATAAATTATTTACTATCGTTAATTGATCAGCTATAAACCATCAAAGAGAATATCTTTTGGAATTGCCAGGTTGTAGGAAATAGTCAAGTTTAGAGCTGAAATGATTAAGAAAAATAATCAGAAACTATTTAGATAAATGATAAAACCCCTTCAATCATTTTTACAAGCATATATGTTTTTAAAAAAATACCATTTCACCTTATTAAATTTGAAGATTCAATGCTTTTCTTTGCCTTGTTGTTATTATTATTATTATTACTATTATTAATAATAATAATATCAATACTGATAATTTTTTGTTTACTGTAAAGTGAGTATTTTTTAGTTGGATTGTAGGTCAGACAAAACAAGCCATTTTATATACAAACAGTTAATTAAATGATCTGAAAAGTAATCATCAGATTATATTATCACTACTTGCAGCTGGAGTCTAGTCATTAATAAAATGATTAGATATCAGTTCTGCGGTTTTAAAGATTGATAAGTCATTGAGAAAGTGCCACAGATTTCTCACTTTCTTTTGCCATTAGCAAAGTTAACAAGTCAGCTGCAGTTAATAAATCTTTAATAATAAAGGCTTTGTATTATAATCCATCGAGTGTGTAGTTTGAAATATTTTGAAAATAAATTTTGTAAATGTCCTGCTGGAGGATTAACTGCAGCCAAAACAGATTATTTATGTCTTATAACTGACATAACTGAGCATTAGGAATATTTACTGTCCATTAATAAAGCTGTTGGTTATTAGAGAGCGGTATCTTAAAAATGATGAAGGGAAACTGGTCGAAATCTGTTGATTCAATCTGTATTTCAATAAAAAAATCTCTTTTCTGGATCAGTTTCACCAGAAGAGGTAGCGATACCGGTTTAGGAGTGAGCTCCATTTAAGTCAACAACATTAAAATGTCCAGCCGCATCTGGTAAAACTGATCCTGTCCAATAATACGCTTCAGTGTAAATGACGCTAAACGTTAACCCAGGAGGTCAGTAGGAGTTAACACAGTTAAAATCCAGAGGTGATTCAGTACAAAAGTCCCATAAGATTTCCGCTGATTTGTGTGTTTTTAATAAATGCAGTAGGGGTGAGTTCGTGTACAAAAATCTCTAAACGTTTAGAGTGGGTAATTTTTTTCGTGTAAATGTGTACACGGGTTTCACAACTGGGTGGTGCAATAGCATTATACCAGTAAAGCCCCAGTTATCCAAATACCAACTGAACCGGCAATTTAACCAACGCACCGTTTTAATAGAACGGAGCACGTAGGCTACTGGCCTGTTGCCAAACCCGGTCTCACACCATTTCTTGTCATATTCACAGTTGTTACCGGCCAGCCCTTCGCTTTAAGACAGTGGCCGTGTGGGTGTGACGTAGTAGATGTTGTGGGAAGTAAAGTGGCGTATAGTGTACGGACGGCAATGCACCGTGAAAATAGTACTGTTCATGCTACGGGTGGTTGCAGTCTGTTTACAGTGTTTAGATAGGCTCCAGTTACAGCATAGTCTCTGTGAGAAGGCTCTGCGTTATGTTATGTTTTCCTACTGTAGAGGAGAAATAAATGTGCTTCTGCACGGACATCAGTTCTGCATCCTCATTCTTCAAGCAGAGTTGGTCTTGACTCCTAGAGCTAGTCACCAGCAACGAGCCAAGTTGTAAAGATAATCTACAGAAAACCAGTGTCTCCCAACTACGGTTCGGAGCGCCAGACTGGAGAAGGTAACACAGTCTATCACAGTTAGTCAACAATTAGTATCACCCCCCTCCCCCCTAAAAACAAAAATGTTTTTTGTGTACTCATTTTTCATAACCGTTTATGATCTCCAACACGTGTACACGGACTCACCCCTAAAATGCAGAACATATGATCTGACAGCCAGTTAATGTTCTCATTTTGTTCGAAGATTAAAATTAGAAATGTTTAATTCTCACCTGAAGTATTCAAGCTGTTGAATATGTTTTAAAAATGTTGGGGGGGGGGAGTGCCAGATACTTCAAATACATTAATATTTAATACCAAAATATAACATCATCCACTTAAGAAATACATTCAGAGGAAAAAATGAACAAAATAATGATTTAAATCGCCAAATATGTGATCACAGAAAAAAAAAGTGGATGCGTTTACTGCCAACTTCCAGCGCTTGTCCCACACAGGTTTTATACACGTGACAGATGTGTTGATCTCATTCATATAAAATGTCTTCTGTTCACTGCAGAGCTTATTTTCTTCATTTATCAACAGTATGGAAGCCCAAACCTGACATGAATAGATAAAATGACAAAAATAAAAATACTTAGAAATTATTATGTTCCAAGTCAAAGTTTGAGCTTTTTATTCTGAATTTATGACTGAAAGCCTCAAAATTATTATGACCAAATCTAAAATTATGACTTAAGTCAGTATCTGATAATTTAGAAATTAGTCCAACATGTTTCATCTCATAATTCTGACTTTATATCTCATAATTTTGACCTAATATATCAAAAGGTTGACTTTTAATCTCATACTTATGACCAAGTATCCTGTCAAATTCATTAATATCTCATAATTTTGACCTAATAACTCAAATTGTAATCTTTTTACTTTAGTGCCTCACAATAATAATGACCTAGAAAGTCATGTGATTTATGATAAGTGCTTTAATTTTTGCCATTCCTAAGATCTAATTACTGTATTCTGGGCGTCACTGGGCTTCCGTACATTTATAATCTGTTGTGGGAACAAACTTGAGAATTAATGTTCTGCATCACTTCATCACTCTGGTGTTGGGACTGAGATAAGACAAACTAAAAGCACATTTTGGAATAAAAACCCTCGTCGTAGCGCTGCTGAAGAGCAGATGTTTAACAAACTGTTGAGACCTTGTTTGAAGGTTTTCCTCTTTGGACAGTTTTTTGGTTTCAAAGTGAAGGTAAGAGTCCTGATTTAAAATGACTTATTTAAAGCCACGTTCAACGTTAACGTCTCAAACTGAGTTAAAAAAAAATGTTTTCTTTAATCAGATGATGTTGTTGGGGAACATTTAGCACTTGAAACATTGCCGGTACTTCCTGTTGTCGTCCGGTGTTTTTAAACGTGTCTGACTGTCGGACTGCTGCCATGCTCTATTTAAGCTTTGTATTTAATTTGTCATGATGTCAAATTACCAGTAAACGCAAAATCAAACTCTGTGTGGTGTCGACTCATTTGTTTGTTGTTTTTTACACACATTAAGACAAACGTATCAGGACATTATTACTTGGTTTTACCTTTTAATGATCTAAACCAACCTGAACGTCATAATTTTTATTTACTGTCTAATTTTAAATAAATAAAATAAATCACAAATTTGACTAAATATCTCACAAATTTACTTAAAGTTGCAATTTTGACATAACCAAAATTAAACTTTAATTTTGTCTTACAGTCAGAATAATTTCTCAGTATTTTAAGATGTTTTTCAAATTTACATAAGGTCGTAATTATGACCTAGTATCTTCAATTTAAACTTAATTTTTGTCTTACAGTCAGGATTCCTTCTTAATATCTTTATAACGTAATTAGAATTACCTTAAAGTCGCCATTTTGACTCAGTATCTTGTATTAAACTTAATTTTTTATTACAGTCAGAATTATGTCTCAGTATCTAAAAATGCTATTAAAATTTACATAATATTGTAGTTATGACTCGGTATCTTAAATTAAACTTAATTTTTTATTACAGTCAAAATAATGTCTCAATATCTAAAAATGTTATTAAAATTTACTTAATGTTATAATTTTGATTCAGTATCTTGAATTAAACTTATTTTTTTATTACAGTCAATAATGTCTCAGTATCAAAAATGTTATAAAAATTTACTTAATGCTGTAATTATGACTCTGTATCTTAAATTAAACTTACATTTTGTCTTGGTCAGAAGTACATATTAGTATCTGAAAATGTACTTAAAATTGCAATTTTTACTGTATCTTGAATTAAAATTATATTTTGTCTTACAGTCAGAATTCTATCTTAATATTATGAAATGTTTTTATTTATTTTTTTTTTGCGATTTTGACTCACTGTCTTAAATTAAACTTAAATTTTGTCTTACAGTCTGTTACGTCTTCGTATCGTATGTGAAAGTCTTCCTGAAAAGGTTACATGAAGTCGCATTTTTGACTCTGTAATTTCAGTTTACATTTTAGTTTGTCTTACAGTCACACCTATGTCTTACATTCGTAAAATGTTGTTAAAGATTACTTAAAGTTGCAATTTTTACTTAGTATCCTAAATTAAAAAGCCAACATTTCTGCTGAAGGGAAAACAGTTTGGCTTCATTATTATATCACTTTAACTAATATTACAATTTAAACTTTAAAGACACATTTCTGACTTAAAGTAATAATTTTTTACTACTTTGACTATGAGAATATTCATATGTATCATCACTTTTGGCATTTTCTCCATGTCTTTCTAATACTAGTGTAAACAAGCTTCTGTACATCTGGTACATGTAAATAGTTTCTTCAGTATCCAGTTAGGTGGTCATCAGTCTGAATTTACCTGTGTGGAAACACACCTGTTCATAAGGTAAGTATACACTTAATATGAACATTTGTTTTTAACAGACTCCACGTTTGAACACAGGCAGAATTTATCTGATAAAATAGTCTAAGACGGTATCTTTGCTTACTTCAGCATTCTGATATTTAAGTATAAGTACTAATACTGCAGTGTAAAAAACAGAAAAGTTTTAGCATTCAAATATTTTAACTTTTTATTTTGTATTTATGACTGAGTGACTCAAAATCATGATTTGGATTTTCTTACCAAGTTAGACCTCTTTTTTATTATCACATTTTTAAGTCAGTATCTGATCATTTTGATTATGATGATTAATCATTTTATCTTTAAAATGTCAGAAAATAGTGACAAATGTCTGTCATGATTTCCCACAACTTAAAAATATGCATTCTTACCAAAACTCCACAAAGCAAAGATATTCAGTTTATTTATGAAGAAGAAGACTCCACATCTGAGAAAATAAAACAGGGTTTGTGCAGTTCCTTAAAAAGTCTTAAATGTCTTAAATTAAAATCTATAAATATTAGGCCTTGAATGGTCTTAAACCTGAATTTGTGAGGTCTCAATTGCCACAAACATTTGATCTTATTTGATTTATCCGTCTTTTCATTTTGTCAAAATGAGTCATGCTCTTCAGTGTCTAAGTCCACATTTCTGATTTTACCAATCTTCAAACCTACCACTCAACCTAATACTGTCTGTTTACTTTATACATGCCCTTACCTGTTGGCAAAATGTAGATTAACCAAACTCACTATAATAACCATATTCCTACATAACAACTACTTCTGTACTGGAACACAGTTGTTTAATAATCATCTCGAAAAGGTCTTTAATTTAAGTGTCTGATGCATGCAGACACCCTGGATACAAGCCAAGGCAATGCATATGAGGCTTTGTGCATTACAGGCACAAATTCTATTTCAGACGAAGCACAATGGCAATCAAGGCAGTGGAATCCCACATCCAGTGTGAAAAACATAAAACTGCACAGAAAAACGCCAAGAAATGACAGGAATTTCCCATTTCTGTTTTTATCTTTATCTAAGCAACGCTTCCACTTCCATCTGTGACACCAGCACCAGGGTCAGCAGCAACAGATCTCTTAACAACATTCGGGTGTATGCCTACACAGAAAACCGAGTCTTTAGTGCAGTCGGATTTAAGTGCTGCTTTTGACACAGTGGACTATTTGGACTAGAAAACTGGGTGGGACTTTTTGAAACTGTCCTTAAATGGTTCAAATCATATCTTCATGACAGGAAGTACTTTGTGTCCATCAGTTCAGTTCAGTTCAGTTCATGTTCGAGCTGTAATTACCTGTTCGAAATGTCAGCTGCAGTCTATAGGCGCATCAGACAATTTGATGTAGTTTGCCTCGTGATCCAACAGGGCGCTCTAAGAATTCACTATCATGTTGACTTATTGCATGCCCTACTGACCTATCACTAAACAAAGCTAACGTTAATGCGTTGTTTTGCTACGAAAATGGAGGACAATAGATAGCAAAGCCGTCCTGAGCGGACAATCACGACACCAAAACATCTGAGAATGGATGTAGATGGCAAAGTCACGCATAAAGATAAGGCTGTTTGTCGACTTTGTAAAAAGCAGCTGTTTTTCTCTTCAGTGACAACAAACCTGCTAGCTTACCACCCAACTGAAGCAGCGGAGGCAGAGGCACCACGGACGAGCAGAGCAGCGCCAAGTGTACAGGCTCATTTGACTGCGTATTATTCAGCACACTCAGCTTCAGCAACTTTGTTTTATTGAGAGTAAGGTAGAAGTGACAGACATAAAGAAACCAATAAGTTAATGCAGCTGTTAAAAAATAACATTTGATTGCAAGAAGAATGGAGGAATGTGATGTTAGACAGGCTGTAAAGTTAATAAAGTAATGAAAATAATGAGGTTGTGGTGTTTAAGAGGAGTTTAATTCGAATTTATACGGTTAAACGGTTTATTATTTTATTACGGGTCATTTTAAATTCGTTCAACCTTGATTTTTAGAAAAAGTGACAGCCCTACCACATTACTCCAGTTTTAAAATCCTTGCACTGGCTACCTGTCACTCAGAGAATTGATTTCAAAATCCTGTTGTTTGTGTACTAATCACTCTGTGGCTCAGTGCCCAAATATATCTCTGACATGCTTGTGACATATGAACCTCCTAGGACCCTGAAGACATCTGTGGCCAGCCTATTGACTGCCCCAACAGTCAGAACAAAACATGGTGGAGCAGCGTTTTGTTATCATGCAGCACAAACCTGGAATAACCTCCCAAATGATGTTAGACGAGCCCCAACTCTGAACACCTTTAAGTTAAAGCTAAAAATTTTACTTTTTTTACATTGCCTACTCAGCCCTGTAATGACTGAAACCAAATCTAGCATGTTTGATTTTCTTTTTGTCGTTAACGACTTCTCTTGTCACAGCCTTCACTTTGACCACAGAGCGATCTGCTGCCATGGACAACTGTACATCAACACACCCCAGGGTTTTTGATATTTCCACTAGGGATGTTACCACAACAGAATAAAAAAGGAAAAATGATGGGGTGAAACAGCAGAGGCACTTTATCAAACCGGTAAGTACTGCCATTAGCATCAAGCTAGCAAAGAATGTTATTTCTTTATAATGGAGATGGACATAAAGTAATAAGATAAAAAAAAAATAGTGGCTTTTACTTAACACAGCTGCAGAGGCTCCCAGCTTCATTTGACACAGACTACATTATAAAAGGGCCGTTATTTATTATTCCCTCTGTTTTTTGATATTTTTACTTTTTATCCCTCCTGTTTGCTTCTATAAAGTTAATGCATCATGCCATCATTTTAAACTCAACACTTCCTGTATCTGTTTCAAATTTAAAGCCCCTTATAACTTCGGTTGAAAGAATCCCTTCATTTTCTAAATAGGCTTTTATTGTGAAACATTTGTAGGAACTTGTTGTGAAGGATTCAGTGACTGTCAGTTTGCACGTGGTACTTCAAATGTAGCTCCTGCCATCTGCTGGCAGTTTTTAGGTGACTACAATAACATTTCGGCTGGCACATGAACAGACACAGTGACTGAAATAATAGTAATAATAATAAAAATAGGACAAGAATAACCCGATGACATCACACATGTCGTGAAAGACGACCGGGGATGATTGGTGTGGACCACTGTGTAATGGTCATAATGGTCCACACCAAGTGACAGTACAATTTTATGACTCCACAATAGCGTAATGTGACATCGTGACAGTCAGAGAGGATAGAAATGTTGTGTAGTGTGAACCAGGCATTAAGCTGTAAGAACCTTGTAAAACCAGTGATTGTTGACTAAAACTATACATTGATTGTCAAAATAGTTGCTGATCAATTTTCTGTGGACTGACTGAATAACAACTAGACTAATCGCTGCAGCTCCGTACTCATATTCTTCAAATCTAAAGCATTAAGATAATCACACAAACTCCAGCACACATATGAACCAGGTTTCAGTTTTATTGAATGAGTTTCATGCAGTTTAGTACGAACATGTGACTGTTTTGTACGTGATTTAAAAACTTCAGTAGACACACAGACAACAACAACTTGCTGAAGGATTTGACCTTCGTCCTTCAGCCACTGTGGAAACTCAGCCGGTGAAACAAATCGAGTGAATCTGAACAATGTTTTTGCATTTCCATTTAAAGGAGCAGATTTGCATTCTGAGTCTCTATGAGGAGGAGGAAGAGGAGGTGGTGGTGAAGGAAGGTGGAGCTGCAGAAAACAGCAAATGTCTTCATCTTCATTGACTAAACAGTCTTTAAATGATCTGGAATTTCCAAATAATAGTTTGTAAAACAAGACCTTCGACTCATGAAACTCAAATAAACTGAAGGTTATAAAAATGAAAATGTAAATGACGTCATTAAAGACGAGCAGGAGCATTGATCATTGATTATTACACGTAACAACAACCGTCTGTTGTTCAGCGGGCTGCAGTTTAACCAATAGTTTTACTTTATTTATTATTTAATGTTCAAATTAATGATTTGTGCACTTTATTCACCAGAGAAAAGAAATTGGAGATGTTTTGTGATGATCTGAGATTTTCACCTCATAATTAAAGGAAAATATATTAATTACAGTCAGAGTTCTGACATCTCATAATTGTGATATGCTTGTCTCATAATTCCTTATCTCATGATTACAGAAAAAGTCATAATTTCATATTTCATCAATTAAAAGATGATTACATAGTCCATATCTGAGATTTTACTCCTAATTACGATGCACCTAAGACTTGTTTTACTTATGACAATCTAATAGTTATGAGGAGATACCTGGTATTTACCAGATATATTTACTTCATGATGATACTGAAATTGTGTTGTAATTCTAAGATTTGTGTCTCAAAATTACAAGACAAAGATCTTGTGATGGTTTTAATACTTACTCTCTAATTATGAAATACAAATCTCATTATTATGAGATGCTAAATTATAATCACAACATGTCTCCACATGTTTTGTCTTTGGTGAATGTGCTTACTTTGACTCGTCTTTGTAATATCTAGGGCTGCCCCCTGATGTCAACCAAACGTTCGTCGACCAGAAAGGTTATTGGTCGCTTAGTTGCAGGAAGAAAAAAAAAAGTGAAACTCTATTAGGAACTGCGCCTTATCAAAATAAATCAAAACCTGTATAACTGGACCATGTGGGAATTTAATTTGAAAGGACACACACAGGAAGAGGCCACGCTCAGAAAGTCAGACAGGAGTCACATTACAAACCAATCACAGCCGACAGATATCTTTCCCTTCTTCTGTAAATATTCAGTCTGATAAATATGGAAAAGTTGATCATGTTAGTGCAGGGCTACCCAGAGCTTTACATCTGTCCCACAGTCGACAGGCCTACACACTTATAAACAGCACCTGGAAGAAGATCAGCTCTGCACTCAGAATTTCAGGTAAATAGGCCGCTTGTTAAAGTTGCTTAGCAACCGCAGACGAAACCTGCCACCACACTCTTAAAAGCTGGCACAAAAAAAGGCACAAGAGTAGCACCCAGTACCCGACCTCGTGTTTTCCAGGCAGTTAAAGACGCTGCATGTGTACAGCCCCTAATTTCCAGGGCTGGTACCTGCGGTTATTCCACAGGCTGATTAATAACATGTCGGGCAGGAAATCCAAAGTGTGGGATCATTTTGAGAAGGTGAAGGACAAACCCAAGGTGATATGTAAACTCATCTTTATTCGTCGACTACAAACATGACGTATCATCTGAAACATGGAAGTAGCTACATGCCCGTTAGCCACTTAGCACAGTCATTACTGCTTTGCCGACAGTGTCATTAACAGGCGGCTCGCTCAGTGTGTGACGTGCACTTGTAGATAAAATATAGGCCTATATTAATGAAGGTTCATTAGTACGGTTTTGTATTTCTCTGTAATGTAGCACAATGTTAATACCTTTTTCTCAGACGTTCAACTCAAACCATTGTGTTGCCCCACCCAAAATATATCATTTAATAATAATATCGTACACATATGGGCGACTAGTCGACTAATGGCCCTAAATGATGACTGTTGGTTGACTAGGAAAGTTCTTGGTTGTGGGCAGCCCTAGTAATTTCATATCAGCAGCTCTCACTGTTCTTCAAATGAGACCTTAATTAACATATGAATTATGAATTTGTGAGTTATCAATATTTATGTTTACTTTAATACAAACAAGATACCATTAGTAAAGATTTTAGTTGATAGATGTTTAACTGAGTTCCAGCTGTGTCATCCTGGTTATTTTAATTTTTTTTTTTTACTGCTCCAGCTGACTTTAATTCAAATCCCTAATTTAATGAAATTATTTGTCAACTTTGCATAATCCCCTCGAAGCTTCCTCCTGCCTCGTTAGGAGATGATGCTGTTTATAAAACTTCAGAAGTCACACTGAAATCCAGTGTTTCCACGTTGGTTATTTTCTTCACACAGTGAAAAATAAAGCCGTCAGTTTGTCTTGCGTGATGTTAGCATCGTTAGCATTTCTCAGTGAAACCAAGACAACTTGAAGCCCCTTATTAATCCGCTTGATTTCAACAGAAACTCACAAGATGCCTTGATAAAATCAAACCTAAGATGGAGGAGCCTCGTGCTGGATTTACAGTGTTAAATGTTTAGTACCAACTAAAGTTAAAAACATGGAGGAACCTTTTACAAATGACAGAAAACATTTTCATTCAGGATAACTGCACTTTAAGAGTTTTTCACATTGAAATTCTTGAATGTGTTCGAGCTGATGTAACGAAGAAACAAGGCAATGAAAGGTTTTTAGTAGCAGGGACGAGTTTCAACAGACCGCAGTGTTTTCCTCCCAGGATTCACCAGACCACACTCAGGGAAAAAAAAGAAAAAATAATTTAATAGCTATTATTTTAGAGACAATATCAGGGGATACTTCTTCAAAAAGGAGCCTACTAGTTATTTTAGCCATCATAAATGTTTTTATTGTCTAAATGTGACAACAGTAACTTGTAAATTAAAATTAACATTACTTCGGTCTAGACCAGTGTAGGAGATAAACACATCTGAGTATCAAAACTCGTCCCTGAAGCGGTCAGACTTAAGATATAAAAGCACTTCTCAGGTCCGAGACCCGAACTCCTTCGTCCCTCAGGTTGCATTGATAAGAGTTTGTACCTTCTGTACATCTCAAGGCATCTATTTTTTCTCACAAGAAAACTAACTCAGTTCATTTACATACATACATATCCACAAATGAAAAGAACAAGAAAGATTTGCTATTTAAGTTGCTTATCTGGTAAACTTTAGTCACAGCTGCATCTTGGTCAAGCGCGGTGGCATATAAGTAGCAGGCTAATGGTTAGCAGGCAGTAACAGGATGCTGCTTTTACATTAACAGATCTGTGCTTAAATAGTGGTCAAAACACCAAAAACAACTAGATGTTAATGACAACACCAAATATTGGCTTTATTCCAGTGAAGAGTTTTTATAATATCTTTTTAATCATGTGGTTAGTTTATAAAATGTAAATTTCCACCAGGATGCTAACAGAAAACAGCTTGTTGTGATTGTTAACAAGTTGTTCTTTTAAAAAATAAAACTAAAATTAAATCAAATTTTTTTTAAAAAAAGCAAAAAGTTAAAATGAAATTATGTGTTTAAAAAAATAATAAACTTATTTTTAGTTGGCTAACTAGCTTGTTAGAGTGTTCAGGTTTGTCATTAACTAGCTAACAAGCTAGGCACTGCTCTTGTACTCCACTTTTGTGCTTGTCAGCTACACGCTTTAGCCCTTCTACTAATTGATAAAAATAATTAAAATTAAGCTTGACAGACAAAAAAAAAAAAAACAACAAAAACAAACAAACAAAAAAACATTACATTAGACTGTGGAGAAAAATAGAAAAATATAACAAGCTAGCAACCATTTTAGCTAAGTCACTGTCAAACTAATGACTAAGAAGAAACAGTGGTCTGGGAATATTGATTGAAAGTACAGTAAATACAGTTTGTAGATAATAATGTATTATTATTCAACACTGCTGTTGTAGACTGTAGTGTGTATATAGTCTATAGTCTATAGTCACTGCTCATGTACAACAGTAGCTTGTTAGCTAGAAGGTAGCATTAATTAAAGGGCTATGTGACTTTAAATTGTCTGCCTTGCATTAAAAAATATTAATTTGCATATATAACACAACGTATACATTTTTATGAGATAAAACAGGAACTTTTAGTTAAAAAGGAGCTAACCATTAGAATCTTTAACCATTAGAATGACAATAACTCGCCTAAAATGGTTGCTAGCCAAGTATGTTTGTGTCATTTCCACACAGTCTCTTAAAGCAAGAACAAGGAGTGGTAAAATGCTAACTTATTTTCAGGTTTTAGGACTCATTCCTGGGGCACTCTATACGTGATGTTTGTAACTGCAGCTATATTTAAAATAAAGGAACAAACTGCAGTTACAGAACTGAACAAACTGTTTGCCACCTAATCGAGTGAGTTAACTAAAGAGTGTTTACAAATACACAAAAAATCCCACTTAATCTCAGATCTCAAAGACAAAAATGCAGTATTTCTTTATGTAAAAACAACATGTTAATACACTGGAGTATTTCACTGGAATAAAGCCATTGAAAGTGTTTCCAACATTAGTTACAACATTGTTGTAACTGTAAGTACAGACAAGAAACCATTTGCTCATCAATACTGAGAACACATCTGTCTGAAAAAAAACAATTTGTTTTAGTGGACTGTTTCTGTATAAAAACATTCACATATTCAGGAAACTGATCTCCTCATAAAGAAAAATAAACTTTCTGTCAAACAGAAATTTAGTGTCTCTCGCTCTCATTCAGCCGATCCGCAGAGCCGCCTCTCCTGATTGGCCAAAGTTAATCACAGGAATGTAGTTTGGGGGCCAATCAGGGAGGAAGAATATTGAGCGTTTGTTAAATATGCAAATATATCATTAACAGACACGTAACTGTAACACATTATTTCAGCTCCGAGTTATACACAGATATACAGTTAGTGGAAAATGGATGAGGAGGTTCGTGCATAAATCTGCTGCAACAAATCATTTAACTGCTTGGTAGCCATTTTGGCTCAAAAAAGGGCAGGGAACCGTTCAGGTAAGGTGGAATCTCAGGGGAGGAAAACAGTTAACCTAAACCTGTCTGCTCTGTTACTGCTCATCCATATAAAGGTTATTTTTTAATTCAACATCGTAGAGTTTTGTTAATGATAGCATCATCATCATGTCGTATAGTGAACTGAAACTCAAAAATACACAGAACTGAGTGAATGAAATGAAATTAAACAGGGACCTTTCTTAAACTGAAACTACATGGAAAAAAAATAAAATAACTGAGTGACAAACATGCAGATTAAATAAATTGATGAGCTGACACATTACATTTTAATTGGTTATCTTTTTTCACCAGACACTTGTCACGTTTATTCAACTTTTTTAGTTCCTTAGGTTTTGGCCTGTTAGTGAATTAATAATTCATAATACATCCTGTTTCTTTTGGGCGGCACAGTGATGCAGTGGTTAGCATTGCCACCTCACAGCAAGAAGATTCCTGGTTTGAACCCACGGTGGGGGAGACTTTCTGTGCAGAGTCTGCATGTGCTCCCCATGTCAGCATGAGTTTTTTCCAGGTACTTCAGCTTCTTCCCACAGTCCAAAGACATGCAGGTTAACTGGTGACTCTAAATTGCCCGTAGATGTGAATGTGAGTGTGAATAGTTGTTTGTCTCTATGTGTCAGCCCTGTGATAGTCTGGCAACCTGTCCAGGGTGTACCCTGCCACTTGCCCAATGTCAACTGGGATGGGCTTCAGCCCCCCTGCAACCGCCTTCACGTGATAAGAACAACACGCTTCACTCACCGCCAGATGCGGCGCAGTGGCACGGTCAAAGTTCAAATAATTTCAACTCTGAGCGCAGCACTCGGGAGGAAAATCCGAGCATATAACATAAAACATGTAACTTTCGACAATGCCTTCGTTCTTATACTGAAAACAGGGTCACAGTTTATATTTGGATTTAAAAAACAACTATAGGCGCATGCTAACATTAGCATGTTCACATTCTTGATAGCTACTGTTGGATGCTGGTGTTAAGCAAATGATGTTTAGCTTGTTAGGTTGGAATTGTAGTTGTGCAAAATGACTATTCAAATTTCCTTCAATATCTTCTTCAATTAGCTGATCTAAAATGAAAAGGTAAAAATTTAAGTTCATGTTTCTAAAAGTATAAAAAAGTCACACTAATGTGGACGAACACCTAAGCACTTAGGCCCACATGCAGCTTTGAGAGGTTCAAGCATTTAGCGTACTACTTTTAGCATGCATGCTCACAGTTAGCAAGTGCTAATACTTCACATGCTTCAAGTACAGCTAAGGCTATTTAGCCATTTATTTCTTGCCATGAACTTGTATTGGATTAATACTTCTGACTTCATGGTGGTGCTAGATGAAAAGTCATGAAGCCAAACAGTGGAGAACCCTGGAATTAGCTTCCAGGGTAAACTCAAATTAGATTCTAATTTTTTCTTTTTTTTTTTAGATACAATTGTGATAAATGTCTGGTGAAAACAAAACTAAACACATCAAGCAATTCTGTTGGAAGATAAACTGGTCTCAGATAACACTTCAAACTAAAGAGTGGTATTATTTTCAGTCACTTTTCTTTCTTTGCTGTTTTGTCTTTTCTCTGAACATCCAGAGAAAACAACATCAAGTTAATGTTGTAATGTAGTGTTTTTCTCACTGCTCTGTTCTTTAAGAACAACCAAACATAGAGGTGACAGAACGGACTGTCACTCAGATTTTATTCTTTCACCGTAAAAGCTATTGAATATTGTAGGGTTGGAAAAAAAATGTTATTCAAATTTTTAAGCTGCTGTCAAACTTTATTCTAATTGGAGTTCTAGCAGATAAGTTAAATGATTTGTGGTTTTCTGAGGATTCAAAATCTAAATTAACTACATAACAGTGAAATATTGGGCTATCTTGGTACTGTTCATTAGTTCCATTGGCTTCTGTAGTTGTTGAGTAAAGTTTGTTGCCAGAATTACTTTTAAAATATAAACACCTAACAAATGTTTTTGTCTGATCAGCAGCCGAAAATCCCAATTTGTCATTTTACTGATGTGCCTGTACCCTACGAAGTTTGAGTCAATAACTGACTAAATTAATGTATCAGTAATCAAGTTATCATTTCTCTCCTTCAATGAATCGTTTACCTTCAAAACTGATCCAAACACGACAAACATTCTGTATCTGAACACTCTGAGCTGAGCTGAGCTGAGCTCAAGCGTGTGCTGGTTCAGAGTAAAATCCAGTAGAATGCCATAGAAGTCAATAAACAGTTTTTTGATGAGATTTATCTCAGGATGAACCTTGAGTTCTGATGCTTCCAGCCAGTTTTACATTTCTCTTCCAGGTGTAATTCTTCAGAGGATGTAAAACCCGACCTGGAAAAGTCCCAAATGATGTACTTGTCCAGCTGCCAATGAATTTAGAACACCAAATCAGAGATCACATGAAATCAGATCAGCTCATTGTTGTGCCGATCAGTCCATCACATTCAAAACAAATCCGTTAAAGACTGCAGAGACAGACGTGGAAAAACAGAATGGAGGTTAACGAGAAAATCAAATCCAGTAATTCCCAACAGCGCCATGAATATTTAAATTCTCCGACTCCAGCGAAGATCAGAAGTCTGCTGAATCCAAACAAAAGCAGCTGGTAAAAGTTTAAACATCAGTGTCTGAACAAGCTGTTGTTGTCACAGGTCACATGATGCCATTGGTGACGTACTGGAAGGAGTCGTAGAGTTTTGTGGTGATGGAGCGCATGGATCCGTCCACCAGCTGCTCCACCAGCAGCTGAAGCTGCTCCTCTGTCAGAGACATGTGGAAACGCTCCTTCAGACCTCGGATGGTGCTGGAGCCATGGAAGCATGGCAGGTGGGAACCTAGTGGAGGAAATAAAACACATGGGAGGAAACATCAGAACAAGAAGGACATGTTGGTATGAGAAGGAAATATAAGTTTAAAGAGGAAACGTTGGTATGAGGGTTTCTATTTTCAAAACAGTACGCCATAAAAATGGCTTTAAAAAAAAAACAAAAAAAAAACCCAACATACTATACTATGACTTTTTTTCATACATACTATACTGTACTACTGTACATACTATACATTTTTATGGCATCACATGTTCTTTGGCATACTATGATGTTTTTGTGGCATACGATGATGTTTTTATGACATATTACACTATTTCGTTTGTATGGAATACTATACTATGAGGTTTTTATGGCATATTATACTATGCTGTGATGTAGTATAGTATAATATGCCATAAAAACCTCATAGTATGTATGTTCTAAAACATTATAGTATAGTATGTTATAATGTCATAGTACAGAATGCCATAAAGAAGTCACAAATAGGCTTTAGTACAGTATGCAATAAAAGGTGATACTATGTCTTAAACATCAGTATGAGGAAGAAACATCGATGTTACCTTGCTGCATTATCTCCACTATCTGCAGCACCTTCTCCATGTGTTTCCTGGCAGCAATGAGACCCTGAAGCATCAACATCTTGTAATAGATAAACATGTCACCGTCCAGGCCACCCATCACCTGAAACACATGCATTCAGTCATTTTACCATCCCATTTTCAGACTCCAATACTACTAAGGCAACACTGCAGTTCATTTAAGATGCAACATTGTGGCAAAAACAATGAGAAACCTGTTTACTCACATCAACAAACTCTGATGTGAGTTTGAATGCAGACGTCTCAAAGCCAAGGTTACGAGGAGAGCTGGAGAGGATGAAGCCAAAGTCGATGTGGATGATGTGACCTTCAGAGTCCAGCAGGATGTTCCCGTTATGTCTGCAGACATCAGAGATGTTAGCATAGGTTAGCACAAAGATTCTTCTCCCTCTAAAGAGACTACATACTAGCTGTACGCAGGTTTTTGTCTTGACACTGGAAACATTACTAATTTAAGTAAAAAAAACTCAGATCAGACAGAATTCAGTCTAAATATGGTGGATTATCTTGCTGTTCTGTCCACTATTCACTTTGTAAGGTCACTTTTCTCCCACAGCGTAAAGCACAAAAAGATGGAGGAGCTGGTGGTGGTGAAAAAGCTGTAAAAACATCTTAAAGTGTGTGTGTGTGTGTCTGTCTGTCTGTCTGTCTGTCTTACCTGTCTTTGACCTGCAGCAGATAACAGATCAGGCTGTATCCGGCGCAGCTCTGGACAAAGTTCCTCTGAGCGGTAAGGAAAGCTTCTGTGGTGAAGCTGCCATGTTCCTGCAGGAAGTAGTCCAGCAGAGACAGCTGACTCTGTTTACGCACCTGATGGAGAGGAAACACAAAACCACATCAGCGCTGTGTGTGCAAAAACAACAAACATCTACATGATGTGAAACTTAAATTATCTTCTGTGTTTCAGTTTGATTTTTTTAATATGTGGCTAATAAACACAGGATTCTAAGCTGTGTAAACACTGTTGCTAATAAATAAAGTGACTAAATAAACGTGATTGTCAGCGGCTGTTCTTCTTGGTAGTTGTAGTATAAGTTGTGACACAGACAGTGGCTGGATGAAGGTGACATGTTTAAAAAATGCAGCAACAACACAGACATTTCATATACAAGATGTATATAACACAGACAAAGTCTCTCGCCTCTTCCCTCCCTCCCTCTGCCTCACGCTTGATGATTTGTGCATAAATATAATTAATAACCTAAATAAATGAAAAATAAAAATTAAATCATTTTCCAGCACCAGATTCATTTGAAAGGCCAAACAGATGGAAAACGACTTTTTAACTCCCCCCACAAAGATTTTTAATTGTTCCAAACCTACTTGATACTTGTATGATCACGTTATAGTTTTGTGTCCTGTGCTGCAAACCTTTAAACCTCTATAGCTCCAGTGCCGTCTGCAAAAAGTTAATGTACAGCCCTGCTATTTATTTTATATCATTTCATTTCATGTTGTGCAGCTGTATATTTTCAAATGGAAAAAAATCCCCGTCTTTGCATTTTATTTTGATCACAGTCTGTTTTCATAAAAGTGCTTGTGACATCTCAATTGTGGCTTTGACTTGCAGCTGAACATGTAGCCCATTTCGTTGAAAATACCAAGATTTATTTTGCATATTGGCATCCAGCCTAAAAATACCTAGGTATGAATTTTTGTCTATATCGCCCAGCCCTAATCCCAATCTGTTTTTGGTGCTGTACAGGGTGTGTAAGTCCTATGACTCTAAAAGTGTAGCACCCAGACAACAATACAGTAACACCAAATGGGTTTTTTTGGCATACACTCAATGAGAAAGAGAGCTGCTCTCACCTCATCCTCCTCAGTTAGTGAGAGACAGAGAGAGAAATGAAGAGTACCAAGGGAAAGAAATACTCAAGCAGATTTTGGAAAGAAGAATTCCCGTTTTTTATGTAAAGTTTTAAATGAAAAGAGCATTTTGTAAAATCTGCCATTGCCATTTTTCGGTTGAGCACGCTGTGATGAAATGAATGAATATTAACAAATAAATATTAGTTAATGCCAGTTCACACCAGAGGAGCGAATAGTTTCCTTTCCCGATAATTAACAGTTTAGGGTATGAAACATAAAAAACCGTTGCAGTGGACTTGTTATTTTGTTACCTTGATCCTTTAAAAGTCATCAGATTGAAGGGAACAAAATCTCTAAAAATTATTTTTTCTGGAGAAGGATCCAGAAAACCCTCTCTTTGGTCTCTAAATCCTCCATATTTTTGAGGTCTCAACGTTCAGCAGATCTGCTACTAAATGCATGCTGCTTTTTCAATGTCAAAAAGGGAGTTTAACATTACTCTGATTCATGCAAAGATAGGGAGCACCAGTAAATAAAATGATATTGTACATGTACAGTTTTTGTAAATTTCTCCCTTTTGGTTATCAGTTTGTTCTCATAGGTGAGCACAAGACCAGTAATTTACAGGACAGGTCTGCCAAAGCAGAAAAAACTTAATAATGCTAAAAATATTAATGATATCATTTTTGACATTTTTAAGACCGAATGTTTAATCCCTTAACAGAAAGGGATTTTCTTCACTGAAGAAGAGCTGGACACGAGAGTCCAATCAGCAACAGCGTCCCACCATCAGAGGTGGAGGAAATACTCAGATCCTTTACTGCAGTAAAAGTACTTAAGTCCAGTGCTTGCGTAAGTGTACCATCCCATGATAACTTGCTCTGTGTGTGTGTGTGTGTGTGTGTGTGTGTGTGTACCTGGTGCAGAGAGACAGCGTTGAGAACGGGTTCAATCATCCCGCTGTCTGATGACATCACCAGGATCTTATACGGTTTGATCCACAAAGGAACTCTTTCCTGCTGCCAGATCAACTGAACACACAAACACACATCACCACTGGTTACTGATCAACTTCCTGTCATTAATCAATAATCAATATGTTCTTCTTAAATCTAGAAAATTAAATTAGAGCGTCAGATCATCCTGCAGATTGGAGGAGACACCAGAAACAATTCAGTTTGTTTCCTCCCAGGTTCTAATTTTTACAACTGTTGGGTGTGAAACCTTTATTATAAAATATAAAGAAGGTTATATTTTAAGAGGAAATACTCTATTTATTAAATTATTCTCTATATTCTCTCCATATGATGAAAAAAGAAAGAAAATAAGAATCAATTCAGGTTTATGATGGTTTGTGTTGCCCTCTACAAGCAGAACACAGGAACTAGTTTCCATTTCATGTGTTTTTAAGCTGATTATTTTATACAAAATTATTATTTTATACAAACTTATCATCACACAACTCAGAGAGTACCTAAAAACTGCAGATACTGCACCGAATACTGCAACTGCAGTATCTACCAACAAACTGTGTTCTCTCAGGTTTCTGAAAGGTTTTAAGAAAAGCAACTTTTGATTGTTTCAATTTCTTGCAGGGTGTTATTAGTATTTATGTTGAAATAAATGAATTAACAGAGACAAGCTACTGAGATCTACTCATTTTGAAAAAATAGCCACCTTTATGCTAAGCTAGTCAGCTTTGGCAGGACAATGGTGGCTTTTTACTTCTTCTTTATTATCTTTAATGATGGTAACTGACAAAAATGTCACTTCATATGCAGGGAACTGAGGGATAAAGTCATCAAAAGTTAGCTTTAATTTTAGCTAAGGTTAGCCATGGCTATATGATAAGCTAGCTTTCACTTAATATAGCTATCTTACATTTGCTGTTTTGTTTCTTCTTTTTTATTATGAATTTAATGATGGCGAATAATTAATATAACTTCTAACAGGATAATTATTTAATTTACAAAGAATGAGGAGAAAATCAGTTACCAAAAGTTAGCCTTAGTGTTGGCTAAGGTTAGCCATGGCTATCTTATAATCTAGCTTTAAATTGATGTAGTACTCTTTTACATAAGCTGTCTTTCTGTGGGAGACAATGCAGTAATACACAGTTAAAGTACAAATACTGCAGTTTGGTTTTAAAGTGTGTTTCATAGTTGCTGAATATTTCTTTAAAACACCTCAGAAAGTCTGATAAAAGAAACAACTCAAATTATTTTTTTTAAAAGTTCTACTTAATTTATAGAGAGAAATCCTGCTATAGAGGAAACACTACTGTGTTATGTAAATGGACCTGCATTTGTATAGCGCCTTTCTAGTCATCTAGTGACCACTCAAAGTGCTTTCTACACTACGAGTCGCGTTCACCCATTCACACACACATTCATACACTGGTGGCTGAAGCTACCATACAAGGTGCCACCTGCTACTCAGTTTTTAACACACTCACACACCGATGGAACAGCCATCGGGAGCAATTTGGGGTTCAGTGTCTTGCTCAAGGATACTTCGACATGCAGCCTGGAGGAGCCTGGGATCGAAGTGCTGATCTTTCGATTGGTGGACGACCCACTCTACCTCTGAGCCACAGCCAATATCTGATCTTGAAGTCGTTGCAGTGATAATATTCCAGGTGAGTGTGTACCTGCAGCTGTCGAAGGACCTGATAGGCCAGCAGCTCTTGTCTCAGGTCGTCTCCACACTTCACAATGACAGACAGCAGTCGCCAGTTTGGCAGGTGACCGTATGGAGAGCCTTCTCTGATCCTCCTGTAGGTAAACATGTATATATATATATATATATATATATATATATGTGTGTGTGTATGTGTGTGTGTGTGTGTGTGTGTATAAACACAGCGTTGGTGCAGCAGGATGAGGAACCAGGTGACAAACAGCTGATGAATCATTTCTGGACTTGCCTGACTTTCTCCTCCCAGGGTTCTTTGAGGGCGACAGCTGACGGATCCTCAGGGTCTCTCCTGAATGAAGTCGGAGTGTGAGCGAGGTTCTCCGACAGACGACGTCTGAGAACAGAAGCATCACAAGAACAAACAGTAAATAAGGTATTAGGCATAAGAATTATATCAACAAAATTTTAATCAATAATACTTTTATTCATAGGTCCTGCAGTAAATAAACCGTGTGTTAATGTGTGTGTTTCTGAGAGTATAAATATACATGTATTTATTGTACACAGTACGTGAGTGTGTACCTGATGTCTCCGGCGGCAATGAAAACCGGCTCTTTGCTCTCCAGACTGGTGATGCTGTCGACTGAAAACTGACTGATGTTATCAGAGCTGCTGGTCTGAGCCTCCACCTGCAACACACACACACACACACACACACACACACACACACACACACAAAATAAATCAATAAAAATGATTCCGTATCTTATAATTTGTCTACAATGGTCCTACAGAGTGACATTGACCTCACCTCCACCTGCAGCTGTCCGATGTCATCGGTGGCCCACGCCTCATCGTCATTGTCGTAGTTGGGGACGGTGGAGAAACTTCCTGCTCTGTGCTCTGACGTCATCCCGCTGCCACCATTAGTGTTAGCCACAGTGATGCCACCACCACAGTCCAGGTTCTCCGCGGAGCGAGCTGAGCGGATCCTCGTCTCTGGGATCCGAACAGGAACTGGAGATGTCTCGAAGCTCTCGCATTCCAACACCTCCACGTAGATGATGTACGGAGCCTGAGGAGGAGGAGGAGGAAGAGTAGGAGGAAGGAGGAGGAAAAAGAGGAGGAAGAAGAAGAATTTAGATGAAATGATGTGTTCATTTTGTGGCAGTAAATGATTAGAAGCTAACAGTTTCCACCTGTTTTCAGTCTTTGTGCTAAGTTAGGCTAAACACAAACTGATGGATGGTGCTCTGATACCCGATTGTCTGTTTGTGTGTTACCTGTGTGGGGTGTCTTGCAGGTGTGTGTTCAGTGTTACCTTGTCCTTAGAGTTAAGCACCACAGCCTGTGTGTGTGGGATCCTGCAGACGTGGTGCTGGTGCTCGGCGGTGGGCAGCCACACTCGGGCCGGCAGCTTGTGGTTGAGCAGCGACAGCTCTGAAATCAGCCGCTGGGTCTTCTGCTCTTTGGTGGGCAGTGTTGCCAAACGCTTCCCAATGCAGAGCAGAGACTTGACCAGCTCCCTCTGAGGACGCAAACGCTCCGGCTGAAAGAAATACAAGAAACATCAGCCGAGTTCATCAGCCAAAATCAAAACAAATCCATTTTGTTAAATCAGACATTTTCAAAAAGGACTTGAAAAGAGCTGAAGCAGAATTTATGTGTTTTTTTGTTAGTTTAAAAAAAAAAAACTTTTAAAGATTCAATTTAAAGGTCTTATGAACCAAATTGCAGTTCAGCAGTCTGTCCACCAGAGGGTCGACTGGCCCTGTCACCCTAAGGACCACATAGACATGGTGTTGAGTTACCGTGGAGACAGCAGCCTGATGATGAAGCTCCCCATGTTATCTGACGCTACATTCATTAAACAGGTCTGTTTACAGGTCCCTTTGTATTTCTTCGAACCTGAACCTTAACATAACATGAACCTGAACACACCCTGAACCAGGACCCTGTTCTTTAAAATGTTCACTCAGAAATCAAAAATAGATATTTTTCCTCTTACCTGTAGCGCTTTTTATCAGTCTACATAGTTTCAGTTTGAGTTGAGCATTTAATAACTTGATAACTCAACAGCAATGTCTCTTTCCAGAACTCATGACCTGGTTACTCAAGATAGTCCACAGACCTGGTTGTGAGCAGTTTCATGTAGGAACTGTTTCCTTTATGCCAAACTACACCCGCCAACCGCATCACCGCATGGAAGGAAGCATCCATCTACTGCTAGCTCACCTAGCACCACAGAACTAGCTAATGTTACAGGTCAGCTGAGTAGGACGCCATGCCATGCTCGTGTTCATGACATATCGCTCTGTCATGAACACGAGCCTTTTGTCCATGAGCACATGTCAAACACATTTTTTTTAATATCTCTAATGCAGTATATCACAGTTTAAAATGAATAATGATCCGTGCAGCTTAGTCCTGCAGCAGAGGCATCAAACTGAACTTTTAACTGTGAAAGACTTTCACTCTGTTGCACATACACAAGTCATTTTTGGGGCCATTTTCAAACACAACACCTGAATCAAATTATGGTTGAATTAATTTCTCAAAGCAAAAACTCAACCCCACTTTTCTCTGATTTATAACTCAATAAACTGAATCTCTCTGATACATTTAACATCTGAGAAACTAAAAAAAGAATTTTTGTTCTGATTGTTTTCTGGAATTTTTGTAAGATTTTAAAACTTTTAAAAATAATAATGGTTGGTTGGTTATCTTGTTTCTGAATGGATACTGAGATAAAAGTTTTCAAAACTTAAGTCTGAATTACTTTATCGACACGTAAACCAACCTCCACTCAAGGAACGAGCAGTTTCAGAGTCACTGCTTTCGGCCTGGAGTCCGAATAGTGAACAGACGAATCTCGTCTTTTCTCATCTCATTTCTCTGTCTGATAAAACCATTTTTCCCTCTGGAGTTCTCGTCGTCACATGAGCGAGCTGCTTTCAGCATCACATGGTTTAAATCCTCATCTAGAGGCCTCCTGCCCCCTCCCTCTTACTCCCACTGACCAGGACTGAGGAGGAGAGGGAGGGAGCTGACACATGGAAACATTTCAGAGACGTTTTGGGAGGAAATCAAAGACAGGAAAGATGTTTACATGACCCAGATTCTGCAGGAACACAGAAACCTCCAGATTTTACAGTTTACAGTCAGAAGATCATTGCTACAGAGGAGCATTTCAGAAAGATTCATCAGAGTTTCACTGTTAATATTTACAAAAACACGACTTTTTAAAGCCTCAGACTGACAGTTGGGAAATAACTTTATAATCCAACTGAAGGACTGAGAGAGGAAAGGAAAGAAAGAAAATCTACAACCGTTTTTATTTTCTAACGACAGTTATAGTTGTGTGAAATACCTGCTGATTTCACATCAATGTTTGATGATATTTTTTGTTAAATGACATTAAACTGAATATATTGGAAGTTCAGACTGATGGTCCCCCTAAAAAAAAAAGACGTCTATTTGGACTGAAGAGAATAATAAAGGGCAGTTTCACTATTTTCCAACATTTTACAGACAAAACAATGAATTAAGAAGATAATCAACAATGACAATAATCAGTAAACATGAACAAGCATAAAGAGATTGTTAGGAAATCAAATGCTGAGTGTTTGGATGTTTATTTAAAAAGAGAAAATGCAAAATTATTTTAAATGATGCAGCAGGGATGTTATGACAGTTTCAAAATAATGTTATCTGGTCTCTGAAAAGAGTTTAGAATTTGGGGATAAGCTGACTTTTTTTTTGCCAACTATAGACCAATATCTAATCTTCCCTTTATGTCAAAGATCCTTGAGAAAGTAGTCGCAGACCAGCTGTGTGATTTTCTCCAGGATAATAATTTATTTGAGGAATTTCAGTCAGGATTTAGAGTGCATCATAGCACTGAGACAGCTCTAGTTAAAATTACAAATGACCTTCTGATTGCTTCAGACAAAGGACTCGTCTCTGTTCTTGTTTTATTAGATCTTAGTGCGGCGTTTGACACAATTGACCATCAAATTCTACTGCAGAGACTGGATCACTTAATTGGCCTAAAAGGTTCAGCACTAAGCTGGTTTAAATCTTATTTATCTGATCGTTTTCAATTTGTTGACGTTCGTAATGAATCATCCTTACGTACCAAAGTTTGTTTTGGAGTTCCGCAAGGTTCTGTGCTCGGACCAATCCTATTTACTCTATATATGCTTCCTTTAGGTAACATCATTAGAAATCACTCTATAAATTTCCATTGTTATGCGGATGATACACAGTTGTATTTATCGATGAAGCCAGAAGAAAGTAATCAATTAACTAAACTCCATAACTGCCTTAAAGACATAAAAAATTGGATGAGCACCAATTTCCTGATGTTAAATTCAGACAAAACTGAAGTTATTGTTCTTGGCCCCAAACAACTCAGAGACTCTTTATCTGATGACATAGTTTCTCCAGATGGCATTGCTCTGGCCTCTAGCACTACCGTAAGAAACCTCGGAGTAACATTTGATCAAGATTTGTCTTTTAATTCTCATTTAAAGCAAACCTCACGGACTGCATTTTTTCATCTGCGTAATATTGCGAAAATTAGGCCTATCCTGACCCGAAAAGATGCAGAAAAATTGGTCCACGCTTTTGTTACCTCAAGGCTGGATTACTGTAACTCTCTATTATCAGGTAGCTCTAGTAAGTCCTTAAAAACTCTCCAGCTAATTCAGAATGCAGCAGCTCGTGTACTAACAGGAACTAAGAAACGAGATCATATTTCTCCTGTTTTAGCTTCTCTGCACTGGCTCCCTGTAAAATCCAGAATTGAATTTAAAATCCTACTGTTAACTTATAAAGCTCTAAATGGTCAAGCTCCATCATATCTTAGTGAGCTCATAGTGCCATATTATCCCACCAGAACACTGCGCTCTGAGAACGCAGGGTTACTCGTGGTCCCTAAAGTCTCCAAAAGCAGATCAGGAGCCAGAGCCTTCAGCTATCAGGCTCCTCTCCTGTGGAATCATCTTCCTGTTACGGTCCGGGAGGCAGACACCGTCTCCACATTTAAGACTAGACTTAAGACTTTCCTCTTTGATAAAGCTTATAGGTAGGGCTGGCTCAGGCTTGCCCTGTACCAGCCCCTAGTTAGGCTGACTTAGGCCTAGTCTGCCGGAGGACCCCCTATAATACACCGGGCTCCCTCTCTCTCTCTCTCTCTCTCTCTCTCTCTCTCTCTCACTCTCATCCTATTACTGCATCTTGCTAACTCGGCCATTCTGGATGTCACTAACTCGGCTTCTTCTCCGGAGCCTTTGTGCTCCACTGTCTCTCAGATTAACTCATATCGCAGCGGTGCCTGGACAGTGTGACGTGTGTGGTTGTGCTGCTGCCGTGGTCCTGCCAGATGCCTCCTGCTGCTGCTGCCATCATTAGTCATTAGTCATACTTCTACTGTTATTATACACATATGACTATTGTCACACAAGTATGCTGTCTGATATTAATACATACTTTCAACATATTGTACCACAGTAGCCAGAACTATAACTATAATATTATTACTTTCATTAATGTTGTTGTAAGCTACTGTCATTACCTGCATCTCTCTCTCTCTCTCTCTCTCTCTCTCTCTCTCTCTCTCTGTCTCATTGTGTCATATGGATTACTGTTAATTTATTATGCTGATCTGTTCTGTACGACATCTATTGCACGTCTGTCCGTCCTGGAAGAGGGATCCCTCCTCAGTTGCTCTTCCTGAGGTTTCTACCGTTTTTTTTTCCCCCGTTAAAGGGGTTTTTTTTGGGGAGTTTTTCCTTATCCGCTGTGAGGGTCTTAAGGACAGAGGGATGTTGTATGCTGTAAAGCCCTGTGAGGCAAATTGTGATTTGTGATATTGGGCTTTATAAATAAAATTGAATTGAATTGAACTTTAGAGAGGATCCTAAGAAGTGGAAACAAACTCACAACAGGAGGAACAACACCCAGAACAGCAAAGAGTGTGTTATTATTTTAACTGTGAGGTCCACCTTTCAACCTACAGGAAGAGGTTGGCGTTAACACTGCCTTTAATAAAAAGGACCATCTTGAAACACAGCAATTATACCTTTCTCCTTATGTTAAATTGAGTGCATATGCACATCATATAATTTTAAGCCTTAGAAGGTCAATGTAGACAGCACTCTAAAATATTACTACTTATGGGCAAAGATATATTGGAAATAATGTCAGGCAGACAATCCAAATAAGAATGTTGGTGTTGCTATTTGGTGCCACTATATGTTTGGTGGCTAATTCAGTCCTTAAAAATACACTGATAAATAAAGCAGCAGTTGGTTATTTTGGTGGAAGAAAAAAACACACAATAAAATCCAACACTGCAATCAAATTTATTTCCTGTCATTAATGTATCAGGTGATTTAAAGACAGCATGACAACAGTCAGGTTTCCATCCGAGCAGCAGCTTCAAGAAGTTTCCTCAGCTTACTCAACCTCACTGCTATAAACATCGGAGGAGTTTTACAGCCAAATTTCCAACTTGAGAAGCCAGGAGAAAATCTCACACTTCCCTAAATAAGTTCAGCCCTCAAAAGAAAAAGACTTCCAGAAGACTGAAATGGTTTTAGTTTGTCGTGAAACACTGAAGATGTCACATCTGTTCATCCATCAAGGACAAGCCACTGATTATTGATTACTGTGCTGACTGATGTGGGGTTGGTGGGTGTCAGTCTGTAGCCTTTTTTACACTCTTCAAGCTGGGAATTTCACAACCACTATGTTGCCTTGCCGCTCTGTATAAAAGGTATAGCTGCAGAATGAAGAGACAGAGTTGTCTTGCTTTTTTACGTAGCATTGAAGGTAGTATCAATGCCGAAACGAGGTCTGTGTAAATGGAACAGCCAGCAGGAAAGGATCATGGTGTGGGATGGATGTGACAATTTGACGAAGTGTTAAGTGTGCGACCCACCATGGGAGACTTAAAAAGCAGCTATCAGCAGTTAGCAGCTAGGTCAAAGAAGAACAGCAGCTTAAAATGTCTGCAAGTTGGAAAACAATGAGGTCAAGGAGCTCCTTACCCTCCTGTACGAAGACAAGATGAGCCGCCATATAACAGAGACTGTAAATGATAGTTTTTGACATATTATGTCATTGTTATTTTTCACAAGTGCTGCTGACACGCATCTTTTATGTCAAACTAGAGGCAGAAGCTACTGTGTTACATGTCACGCCTCTTTTGATTTTGTGATGTCAGCATGCTGCCTAAAATCACACACTGGAGTGGCATGATGCCGCTGTTGTTTGGTTCTGTGTAAAAATGCAAAGGTGGCATAAAGAGGGATTTTGTAGCAGCTCTATAGGGCCATCTCTGTGTAAAAAGGGCTGGTGACAAGTAACAGTATAACTTCAATGACTGGGGGCGTCAGGAGCTTAGTGGATAGTGCCAGCGCCCCATGTATAGAGGTGATGCCTCGCTGCAGTGGTCGTGAGTTCGACTCTGGCTTACAACCCCTTGCTTCACTCACAGGTGTGGCATATCAAGATGCTGATTAGACAGCATGAATATTGCACAGGTGTGCCTTAGGCTGGCCACAATAAAAGTCCACTCTGAAATGTGCAGTTTTGCTTTATTGGGGGGGTCTGGGGGGGTCAGAAAACCAGTCAGTATCTGGTGTGACCACCATTTGCCTCACGCAGTGCAACACATCTCCCTGGCATTAGAGTTCATCAGGTTGTTGATTGTGGCCTGTGGAATGTTGGTCCACTCCTCTTCAATGGCTATGCGAAGTTGCTGGATATTGGCAGGAATTGGAACACGCTGTTGTATACGCCGATCCAGAGCATCCCAAACATGCTCAATGGTTGACAAGTCCAGTGAGTATGCTGGCCATGCAAGAACTGGAATGTTTTCAGCTTCCAGGAATTGTGTACAGATCCTTGCAACATGGGGCCGTGCATTATCATGCTGCACATGAGGTGATGGTTGTGGATGAATGGCACAACAATGGGCCTCAGGATCTCGTCACCGTATCTCTGTGTATTCAAAATGCCATCAATAAAATGCACCTGTGTTCGTTGTCCATAACAAACGCCTGCCCATACCATAACCCCACCGCTACCATGGGCCACTCGATCCACAACGTTGACATGAGCAAACCGCTCACCCACACAACGCCACACACGCTGTCTGCCATCTGCCCTGAACAGTGAAAACTGGGATTCATCCGTGAAGAGAACACCTCTCCAACGTGCCAGACGCCATCGAATGTGAGCATTTGCCCACTCAGGTCGGTTACGACGACGAACTGCAGTCAGGTCGAGACCCCGATGAGGACGACGAGCATGCAGATGAGCTTCCCTGAGACGGTTTCTGACAGTTTGTGCAGAAATTCTTTGGTTATGCAAACCAATTGTTGCAGCAGCTGTCCAGGTGGCTGGTCTCAGACGATCTTGGAGGTGAACATGCTGGATGTGGAGGTCCTGGGCTGGTGTGGTTACACATGGTCTGCAGTTGTGAGGCCGGTTGGATGTACTGCCAAATTGTCTGAAACGCCTTTGGAAACGGTTTATGGTAGAGAAATGAAAATTCAATTCACGGGCAACAGCTCTGGTGGACATTCCTGCAGTCAGCATGCCAATTGCACGCTCCCTCAAAACTTGCGACATCTGTGGCATTGTGCTGTGTGATAAAACTGAACATTTTAGAGTGGCCTTTTATTGTGGCCAGCCTAAGGCACACCTGTGCAATAATCATGCTGTCTAATCAGCATCTTGATATGCCACACCTGTGAGGTGGGATGGATTATCTCGGAAAAGGAGAAATGCTCACTAACACAGATTTAGACAGATTTGTGAACAATATTTGAGGGGAAATGGTCTTTTGTGTGTATAGAAAATGTTTTAGATCTTTGAGTTCAGCTCATGAAAAATGGGAGCAAATACAAAAGTGTTGCGTTTATATTTTTGTTCAGTGTACTTTGCAAACAATTTCCTTAGCTCAACGTCCATCAACTTGAAGCCAAAATGTTTCCAGATGACTGAAGTTGCCCTACAGTGTACCTTTCTTCTCAACCAAAGGCTGTCTTTCTGCCATGTTCTCAATCGCTCGCTCCACATATTGATCCACACACGTCACACGGTGCTTACATACACGCCGCGCCGTGCGGTGTATTAATCGTTTTTCTTCGATTATAATGTTTTTATGATCGTGAGAAGCCAAAATCGAAATCATGATTAAAATTCAATTAATCGTCCAGCCCTAATATCATGTAGCGTGTACCACGCATTAATCAATCGTTGGTTGGCCTTTCTGTTTGTTAAACTGGTTCAAGGCATTAAAGGAAATAACTTTTACATCAGTCTTGGAGATCATGTGTCTGAGACTCATCTTGATGTTATGATTTATAGTTTTACAATTCTAGGATTTTATGAATAAGCTGTTTTATTTTTATTACATGTATTTCATGTGACACACTCAGTGCTTATACTGCCCTTGATGTAAAGCACTTGGTGCTTCATTTCTTATATAAAAGGTGGTATATAAACAAAGTTTATTATTATCATTGTTAATATAAAGTTAACATGCGATACGACTTAAATGTGTTTCTTAACCTGTGTTATGTTGGTGTTTAAACGTAGGAATCAGTGTTTGCGTGTTTCTTTTAATGACAGCAGTCAATATAACAACTGAACAATTATTTGTACTGTACATCGAACTAAACATCGGAACATTTCTTCTTCACCATCTTCACCACCCTGGGAGTTTAAAAAATGCAGATATTTTTGTCTGCTTTTCAGGTGGTTTTCTGACACGCACTGTCCGCTGGTGGGAGTTTGCTCACCTGTGTGTGCGCATGTGTCTGTGTACGCGCACATGTCTGTGTGTGTATGTGTGTGTGTGCGCGGGCATCGGGGTAGAACTCCGCCGTGTGCGATACAGAGAGCAGAGGAGAATTGTAAATGCACGACCATGTAGAGACAGAAATGACATGGCGTCGTGTAAATAAGATTAATAACATAAGGCTACTTAGTTTGTTTAATAATACGACAAGGTACAGACCTGTTCGATAGGAAAGGTAACCTTAAATGACTTATGTTGTAATCTGGCCCTCAATATAATGGTAGGGGAAACACTGTGAATGTTTAATGCATTTTAGGGTTAAATTTGGGAGATCAAACTAACAAAAGATAAAACTGGATAAAACAAAACTAACTTCAGAACTTCTGTTTGATTTCTGGTCAGAAACTGATCTGAAAATATTTCAGTTTTTAAAATTATTTTCAGTTTCTGTCATTTAGATTTAAATGTTAAACATCTGAAAACGTCTCTCTTTGATGTATAAACTCTGTGTTGTTGTTGTTGTTCTCCTCCTCGTCCTCCTCCTCCTCCTCCTCCTCCTCACTTCCTGTCCTCCCCGTCTCCTCCAACCCTCCGTCTCCGAGGCCACCCTTCACCTGGACGCAAAGGAGTCAGATATCTGATTTCTCTCTGCAGCAGGTTTTTATTTCTTCTCTTTCTGCTACTCTACTCCTTTTAATCTAATGAATAAACAAAACATCTGATTGTGACACAGAGACAGAGGGAAGTCTGAAGTCTGAGAAGAACTGAATGCAAACAGAAGAATTGTTTTTGTATTTTCAGATGTTTTAAATGTGACATTATAGTCATGGTGCATCACTGCAGTCAAATGTACACTTTTTATTTATTTCTTAGACATTATTAGAGAAGATAAAAATGTTAAATTTGACCTGAAGGTTGTTGAAATACAGATTATTATTAGGATTCTACAGTTACAGACCTACAGTCAGTGGTGGAAAAAGAACTCAGATCCTTTACTTAAGTAAAGTACCAACAAAACTATGTACAAATACTCCATTACGGAATAAAAGAAGGGAATAACAATAATAATAATACTAATGATAATATTAAGAAGAATGAGAACGAGAAGAAGAAAAAGAAAAAGAAGAAGAAGAAGAAGACGAAGAAGAAGATGAAGAAGAAGAAGAAGAAGAAGAAGAAGAAGATTTGATATTCTTTTGTATATCAGCTGAAGGAAACTGTGTGTTTGTATCCTCTGCTACTGTTAGACTGCCACTGTTGGCCTCATCTGCTGTTAGCCTGCTGATTAAGAGAGCCTAATGTTCAATCACAATTACAACACAGCTACCAATGTGCGGAATATTTTAGTTCGAGGCTGTTAGCCTTATTTACTGTTACTGCTGCTGTTACCCTCAACTGTGGTTAGCCTGCTGCTATTAGCCTCAGTTGTTGTTAGATTCTCCTCCGAGAATAACCACCTTAACGTGGTGGAGGGGTTTGAGTGTCCCTGTGAACCTGGGAGCTGTGTTGTCCGGGGCTAATAGCCCCTGGTAGGGTCTCCCAAGGCAAAGTGATCCCGCGGGAGGGACCAGACTAAGAGTGATTCCAAGACCTTGATGAAACGGACCTTTCGGGAGCAGAGTACCTCGCCTGGTATGGGGACACCGGGGCCTCCTCCTGGAGCCAGACCCGGGGGAAGAGCTCGCCAGCGAGCGTCTGGTGGCCGGGCCTTAGGCCATGGGGCCCGGTGGGGCTCAGCCTGAAAAGATAACATGGAGCCGTCGCCCTGCGGGCCCTCCACCCACAGGGACAGAAATCGGGGTCAGGTGCACTGTGTGCCGGGCGGCAGGCAGGGGCATAGCCCCTGGCGTCGCGGACTGGCTTTTGGAACGTGGAATGTCACCTCTCACAAGCCCCCGGCTGAGCACCGCCGTGTTGGGGTTCTCCCTGGAGAACGAGAGGGTCGTCTCGATGCGACTGCGGGTCACAAAGAGAAGGTCTCTGATTGTTGTTTGTGCTTATGCACCGAACGGCAGTGCGGAGTACCCGGCCTTCTGGGCAGCGTCCTGCAAGGGGTGCCGGCTGGGGACTCCATAGTTCTCCTGGGGGACTTCAATGCTCACGTGGGCAATGACGGAAAAACCTGGAGGAGGTGATTGGGAGGAATGGCCTGCCTGATCTGAGCTGTTGATAACGCTGCACATGCGAGCCACTGGCGGTGGATAAACAGGAAACAGCTGATAGCAGGAATTAGCGAGCAGCTAGTAGCAAGAGGGAAACACAAACCTGACAGACACTGTAAAGATGAGCAACTGGGGAGACAAAGAACTACGCGCCCTCCTTGTCCTCACAAACAAAGAGGCCATGAACCATTAGATGAGGGGGACGGTGAAGAACGGGCCGACTTAGGAGAGAATCGCCGAAGGACTGACTAGCCGCGGCTTCCCTCCCACGTCACTGTTTACGTCACACGCTGAGCTACACATTTTGTTACTTGCTCACGCCCCCCATTGCCTCGCAAAAGGCACATTATGTATAAACAAAAGTAGGTAGGCGGCACTCCCCGATTTTGTTTTTATACTGCCAATGCTGAAAGAAGACTGATTGGGCTTTCCTGCAAATTTGCACAACTCCTATCTAAAAAGGGCTTCAGACTGTCTGCTGTTCACTCAACCAATGTGGTTGTAGGATAAATGCTGTTAGCTTAATGCTAATCACTTAAAATAACAAACACTATAGGAGAACAAAATCAATAAAATTATGTAAAGAATGATCAACAGTTTGCTGATTTAACACCACAGGCAGTGCTTCATGATGATTTATCTGCAGGGTTCAGTTTGAACTCTGAAGTTTTCTGTGCAGTAGATATAAAAAGTCTGATCTCTTCAAACATTTTGGATAAATGCTGTTGAGATAAACTTTTATTATGTGAAACTGTTTCCCAGCTGAATATTAACTGTTATCAGTCATGAACTTTCTCTTTTCTTCATGCTGACTTCAGCTGGATAATAAATGGTTTTAAAATAAATGTTGCAGGTTTTCTTTTCATTGTTCCAGAGGTTTTCTTTATCAGGAAGTCAGATGTTCAACAGCATAAAAGAAATTTTATGTTGAGGGTTTTATTATCCGTCTCTCTCTTCATTCTCTCTCCTGTGCTTTAGTTTTTCCACAGGAGGATCTCTGACTTCTACTAAAATATACATGAGTGGAAAATATGATCAAACATCAGCAGAGAGGCCAAACAGCAGATGAACAGATGAACAGTTTCCTCTCATTCATCCCTCCATCTCTCTCTTCTCTTCTTTTTAATTGTCTCTTTCAGAGTTTTCTGTTTGTCCAGGAGGAACCAAACGTGGCTCTCAGCCAATCACATCGCATTCTGCCTCGGGCTCCTGGCCAATGGAGCGCCTCTGTCTGCACGTGACCGAGCCGCTGGCCAAGAATGTGACAACACACATACAGAAACACACTCTGAAAGTAGGCTGAAATTTCTCCTCTAGCTCTTTTTCACAAAGCAAATAATCTCCAGGCATCTTGCAGATTCTCAACTGGGAGCCAGTTGAGCCAACACAAAAACAATAACAACAACCTCCAGTTCAGTTTTGTTCTGTTCAGCACTGACAGATCAGATTAAAGACAAACCAACGTAATTATAACATTTCACAACTGCCTCGTTTGTTCCGGACTTCAGTTTGAGCTAGGGTTGCATCAGCATGAGATTTTCATGGTACAATAACCTTCTCAGGAGATATCGCGGTTTTGCGGTATTACACAGTTACTGTAGTAGTAGTAACTGTGTAATACGATGACTCTTAAATGCATGGCAGGCAGTGGAAAAGGAAAGAAATTGGCCTTTTTCACTAAGCCCTGCCCCTTTGTGATGGTCTGACAAGCTGTCGGAGTAAGCATTACCTAAGCTGTAACTAACTGCACTCCCTGAAGAAATACATTGTATTTTTGGAAAAATGAAATAGTTATTCCAGAGAGAAGCAGATAGAGGAGTCTACAAAATGAGCATGAAGGGTATATCCAGGATGTCAAACTGACTGAGCAGCAACAACAGGTTAAAAAGACAAACATAGTTAGAAGCCGAAGCCGAACTACAAGCTACAGATCCCAGTGTAAAAGTGAACCACCACTGTCGTGATGTCACATTATCTGTCACCAACACTGGTGATCACAACAGAAGACAATGAATACAAAGGGAAACTTCGCAAAAATTAACCCAGCTGTGTGGCATCGCAGTGTGTGCAGATGAACGGTGTTTGGCTTCGCCCCATGCCGCTGCCAGCACTCGGACCTCCGCTGCCGGACAGGGGAAGTCAAACAATGTTCATCTGTACACAATGCGATGACACAAAGCTGGTTGAATATCAGCAAATTTTCCCTGCTTCCCTTCACTGGTTCCTGTATCATCATTAAAAAGCAAAAGCAGCACTGAATACATCCAGTAGGCTATAGCTTCAGTAGCTAGTCAGCTAACCCTACACTTTTCATGGTTTGATTTTGGTTTTAGAACCGGGAAGAAACATATACAGGGCTCGACAGTGCGAGCGTTTCACTCGCATTTGCGACTAAAAATAGGTGTGTGCGAACTGTAAAAAATATTTAGGGGCACATGTGCGCATAAAAAAATCAGCCGAAGTAGCCTATATTTTTGTCAATAAAAAAATATGATAACCGCAAATGTTGGAGGAACTCCAGCCGCCTTCCCTCTTCCCTCTTCCCCGTGTCACACGGTTATGGGCGGTTTTCCAAGCCACTGTTGGCACAATGAATATCGTGCGCAATGCCAAGGGTAACGGTACTGCTTTGTCAGGTGTTGCTGCCCTCTCCATAGACAAACAATGGGACAGCCAGCGCAAAGCGGTTTTACAGCTGATCATGTGTAGAGGCCTTTAGGGACCGTTCGCCACGGTACCCCTGCTGGGCAGGGTGGAAATAAAGCCCTTTTCACACAGAGTGCGCAAAGCGCAGACCTCCGCCGACGAACCCATTCATTGTGTATGTGCTACCGTGGCGCAAGAGCGCACCACTCTGCCGCCGAGCTGAGCGGCACGCGCCGCCAGCCTGCGCTCGAATTGAAATCTTTTAAATTTCACCGCAACGCGCTGTGACGACACCTCGGCGCCGCGCATCCAATAGCAGAGAAGAGCCTGAAGTAGACCCGAAAGCAGTCACCATGGAGCTATAGCTCCTGAATGAGCCTGTACTCCCCCAAATCCTGTCCTCTGCGCCCTACCCCGCAGTGGGCGCCGCGAAAGCTCTGTGTGAAAGAGGCTCAAGTCCTGCACAGTTTCAGAGGACCTGGAGAATGTTTTAGGATAGTAATAACATTATATAAGATAATCATATTGCAAAGATAATATATATAAGATAATAACATTAAAGACAAAATTAAATTGCAATACTTTTTCAAAACCTGATGATTTTACCTTTCTGTACATTTTGTATACAAATTCATTAAATAATTTTGCTTGTAAATTTGCATCACGTTTATAACGGAAAACACATTATTTGATCAATTTACATTGTGCCCCTAAAGTTCTTTGTGCGCTCCTTACTTTTTCAACTTAGGAGCACATGTGCTCCTTGGGAAAAAAGTTAGCGTCAAGCCCTGGTATATGTTAGCTGTGTTGTTGTTGGGCCCTGGTCTGAGCCGACCCAATGCTAAATTATGATTGGCCAGTCTGCGTCCAGGGTCGTGACTTAGCCAAGGGTCACTTGGTTCTCCTTCTGGTTGCATGGTTTTCCCCAGTACTGTAGGTAAGGAAATGTATACGGCATGATAACTCATTTTCATTCCACAGTATATTGTTTCACAGTATACCACAGCAACCATAGATTGATCCGTACCTCGCTGCAAAAACAAGAGGTGATCTTGGTCCAGATCAAACTAAATCATGGTTCGGTGATGATGATGACGACGACGACTTTATTAAGGACACAGAGAGAGGTCCATAGCATACCACACACAAAAAACAATCATTTATGTATAAAAATACAATATAATAGATACAATATAAAAGGGGGGGCGGCAGCCTCAGTCAATCAGTACTAGTCAGTAATCAGTATAAATCCACTCACGTACAAACTGCAAGCATGGCTGAAGGAGGCGAAGCTGAACTTTTCCCACCAGCGAAAAGGACAAAGTCGGTGGTGTGGGACCATTTTGGCTATCAGAAGAACCCACTTTGTCCTGACTTTAGAAAGCATCAGAAAATTGAGTGGCAGTGGAAAGACTGGAGGAAAAGCCAGAGCCAAGGCAAAGACCCACTCCTCCCGTACTGGGCTCCAGTTCCCAGTCGCCTGTGTCCACAGGCTGCTGCGCAAAGGACTTCACCATCGTGAAGTTAAGAAACGGCTCTATTAAACTTTTAACGGGTCTACATTAGCCTACACATTTAAACAACTGGTGTGATGACGCGTTGCACTGACAGGAGATGCCTGGTGCGTGCTGTCGCTCATGAACGGTCAAACGAATATTAGCCTACCATTTTTAAGTATAGAGCGCAAAAATAGGACAACGCCTGTTTTATTATGATGATGATTATTATCATCATTATTATTATTATTACTACCACGGTAATACCGGTTACTGTGGTATTTTTGCCCACGGTTATCATACTGTCAAAATATCATACCGGCACATGCCTAGTGTTGGCCACAGCCTGGATGATACTATTCTCTGAGACAGAGAGCCTGCACATATATCAATATATAAGATTTTGTATTAAAGCAGGACAAGTAGGCACACCAACATTTACAAACATTTGGCTGGCACTGCGGTCTCATGCCATCATTATAGGCCACGCTGAGTCTTTGCAAATTACTCCTCCTATAGGAGAGCCAAAAGTGAGCAGCATACAGCGGAGTGCAAAATGCTCTAAAAACAGCGATCTTTACATCAACTAAACACACGTAAATCATTATGTGAAGCATTAGCTTGTGCATACAACTTGCAACACTGTCTGTAGATATCTCTATCATCAGATTTACAATATAATGTCAAAGGTATTTAATCTCATTACACACTTAAAGAGCAACACCAGATAAAAAGAATTCAGGAAATACTAATTTTCTGTCTTCTTTACTTCTAACTATCATAATGTTGCTCTTATTGGCATTATATTTGATGTCAAAGTCTGCACCATAGTCAGAGCAAATTTTCAACAGCACAATATGGGCAGAAGACTGCCAAATCATCTGCATACATAAGATGATTTATTACAATATTGCTGACCAACACCCTGTGTTACATGCATTTAACTGTTGGGACAAGTCATCCGTGTATACATTAAAAAGAAAAGGAGACAGAATGCTGCCCTGTCGAACTCCATTACATGAAATGATTCTGATACAGAGCACCCCCATCTAACCTCCATAGACTGATGAGCATACCAATAAACAAGAATTCTGATTACCCATTTAGGGACCCATCTACAATGCAATTTATTGAATAATTTATTGTGATTAATGCGATCAAAAGCCGTAGAGGCATCTATAAAGCAAATAAACATTGTGGAGTTCTTATATTTATCTAAAATGTCCTTTAAAGCAAAAATACATGTCAGTGCCATGTTTACGTTTAAAACCAAACTGGTTGTCAGTGGTAGTGATGTATTTTTCTAGCCTGTTGAGGAGGATTTTCTTTCTTTTTTTCAGATAGCAAGTAAGAGGCCAAGTTTTTTGAGAGCATATTTTAGATGTTCAGCAGTTATCTTATCAGCTCCACATGCTTTATTGTCATCTAAAGCCAAGACAGCACAATTAATCTCTTCTGTATTAAAAACCTCTCCATCATAATCAATAATACACACATCAAAAGTATTCCTCCCAATACAGTTAAACAGTTAACAATAATGTTTCTGGGAGATTTAATTTGAACCACTGGCTCCATTAATATTTGCCAGCAAAGACATTTTGCAATTGTTCATAGCTCTAATCTCTTTACAGAAGTCTGTCAGACTGTCATCAGAACCAGCAAAAGGAAAAAGAACAAAACAAAGGACAAGAGGATGTAGGTGATGATGAAAGGTCTTTGGTATGTCATGGAGTTCTTTTGTGCGCTTGCATCACTGTGATATCAAACTAAAACAAACTGGATCAAAGGTAGACAGTGTAACAAAAACACAAACCTTGGTTCAGACCTTCGGGTGTGAGAAGACCCTGAGTGTTTCACCAAGTATGGAGCACCCCACAAATCCCACCAGAACACCAACTGTCACGTGTTCAAGTACAAGGGCTGCCCCCTAATAGTCAACCAGAAAGGTCATTAGTCAGCAATATTTTAGGGATGCACCGAATATTCGGTAACCGAATATATTCGGCCGAACATTGCAAAAAAAACCCCACACATTCGATATGGTTTGTATCCAGTGACATTTCAGGTATTAGCTGAGCTACTGAGTATCTTTGAGCAGTGAAAGTTATTATTAATTTATTTTTACTTGTAGGTTAGATTTGTTTATATATGCTAGAGTGATTTGTTTTCCACAGAGCTCTACGGTGTGAGCATTTTACTCACATTTGCGACTAAAAATAGTTTTGTGCGAGCAAAAGAAATCATTCAGGAGCACCCTCTGTGAGTACAGATTTCAACCAGCAGCAGAAACTAAAGGCGAATCCTGCCGGTTGTGGGTTGAATGGGGGTCACAGACCCTCCGCCGTATTCCTGTCAAATACAGCGGCCATAGTGCTCCGCGGCACAAGATAACGGCTTACCGGCGATCGAGAAGCCCGGCTCCAGGTCCAATAATTTCCTCTTTGTTGGCGTCATGACTGCCCAGCAGTACCTTGTAAAGGTCGCCTAGTTCTACTTTACACAAGGCATTTAGTGACGGGAAAATTTTTTATAATTTTTCATGTTCCGCTGTCACATTTATTAATGCTGTATGGTGAATGTTATCAGATGCCATTTATATGTACACAGGTATGGTATAGACTGAAATATTGTTATTATGTCGATGCCAAAAGTTGATATAAGGGGAAGTGACGCGTGGAAAAAGAGGAGGACAATGAGCAGTCGGCGTTTGGAGGTGCGTGAGGAGTTTTCCCGTCTCTAAGGATCAAACCAAATACAGTAGATTATTTTTGTTCCTTGTGGGATTACCTCAAGACACAACTTTGCTGCCAAGCGGGACGAGTGGTGAGATTGCGTGGTTCTTTGTTTATTTTGTGAACTGCTGCGCTTTATTACGCTCCAACGAACTTCCCTTTAATATATATATATATATATTTTTCTTTAATGCCGGCTTCTGGGACTTTGATTGACTGGGGGGATTGTTCGGGTTATTTTTGTGAAGATTGTGTATTTTGAATAACGAGGAAAAAGTGTTTGATTACCAGTGAACTGTTTGTTGAACTGGCGCCCACGCCGTTCCTTGTTTGGTATTATCTCTGTCCGGACGCGGACATGATTTAATTTCTTTCACTAAAGTTTGATTATTAATTCAACTATATTGTGACTCATTTGTTAATCTTCTTTTTTTTTCTGAATGTTTTAACACCACAAGGTGTGAGGATTTGTGTTTGTTTTTGGTGATAAAGCCAAATTAATTAATCTCTTTTGTGTGTCTTAAAAACCTCGCACCTGATCCACCTGTAACCTTTAAGAGTAGCATTGTAACTTTTCCTTTGGTTAATTTTATTGCAAGGTGAATTGTTACAACTTGAACAGCCGAGCTGTGGCGGCACACGGGTGAACGGCTCATTGACGTGTCAGAGGAGAAACGAGCCGTTCACATTTCTCTCTCTGTGGCAGGTAACGGCCCACAAACCTCACCACACTTTAGGGACTGTTCTTTACTTGTCAGGGGAGGAGGGTGAATGGTTGAGTTTTGGTTGATTTTTATTTTATTTATTTATTTTATTTTGATCCCCCCTATGTTAATCACTTATTGATGCTGTTTTTGAAGTATGAATAAGTCAATGAGTAACTTATTCCATTGAAATATCATTGATGTATTATAGAAAAGTGATTTATCTTTTTATAAATGACAAAAGGCACATCTGCCTCATTTTCGCTGTGGTATCGTGATACTACTCAGAACCGTGATACTTTCATTGGTATCGTACTGTGGGTCCCAATTTTGGTACCATGACAACACTAATCTGGAGGGTGTTCATCTGCAAAAACTAATGAAAAACTAAACAACGGCATTCGGTATTCGGCCAAGCGTTTAATTTTATTCGGCTTCGGCCACAAATTTTCATTTCGGTGCATCCCTACAATATTTTATTGGTTGCTTAGTCGCACAAAAAAAAGTGAAACTCTATAATCAAAACGTATATAACTGGACTATATGGGAATTCAATTTGAAGGAAAGACACAGGAAATGGCCACACTCAGCAGTCAGACAGGAGTCATGTTACAAACCAATCACAGCCAACAGATATGTTTCCCTTTTTACAATAATATTCAGTTTGAGAAATACAGAAAAGTTGATCATTTTAGTGCAGGACTATCCAGAGCTTTACATCTGTCCCACAGATGATAGGCCAAAACACTTATAAACAGCCCCTGGAAGAAGATCAGCTCTGAATAGCGCCAAGAATAGTGCCCAGCGGCCGACCTCGCGTTTTCCAGGCAGTTAAAGATATGGCATGTGCCCCTAATTTCCAAGGCTGGTAACTGCGGTTATTACACAGGCTAGTTAATAACACGTCAGGCAGGAAATCCAAAGCGTGGGATCATTTTGAGAAGGTGAAGGACGAACCCAAGGTGATATGTAAACTCATCTTCATTGGTCGACTACAAACATGACGTAACATCTGAAACATGGAAGTAGCTACATGCCCATTAGCAACTTAGCACAATCATTACTGCTTTGCCGACAGCGTCATTAACAGGCAGCTCGCTCAGTGTGTGACGTGCACTTGTAGATAAAATATAGGCCTATATTAATGAAGGTTCATTAGTACGGTTTTGTATTTCTCTGTAATGTAGCAGAGCGTTAACAATGTTACTGATACTATTCTTTCTCACACCTTCAACTCAAACCATTGTGTTGCCCCGCCCAAAATATATCATTTAATAATTAGATTAATATCATAAACATGTGGGCGACTAGTCGACTAATGGCCCTAAATAATGACTATTGGTCGACTAGGAAAGTTTTTAGTCAGAGGCAGCCCTCTCACGTACGAAAACAAACATGGGCGCCAACCAGCTACTTGTTTATATGAATCCACATTTGTGTTGAAAAGGCCAAAAAAGACCTGAGCTTGAATATAAAACATAACCACTTCATCATTTTTATCTATTAGATATCTGTATGAAATAGTCATAAACAGCATATGAATTCTAGAGTTATGGCCGAGAACGTGTTTTGTTAGGTCACAGTGACCTTTGAACACCAATATAAAATCAGTTCATCCTTGAGTCTAAGCAAACATTTGTGCCAAACCTGAAGAAATCCCGTCATAGCTATTTTGAGATAATGTGTTCATGAGAATGAGGCAAGGATGTATGTACGTACCTACAGATGGACAAACAACCTGAAAACATACTGCCTCTGGCCGCTCTGTCGCCTGCGCAGAGGCATAAAAAGCATTAATGTGACTCAGGTCTTCATCTTAAAGGATGAAGTGAGAGAATATTTATGACGCATTTGTTTTCATTGAGGTTTTCTCAGTCAAAAGCTGCTCAGCCTGCCTACATGGTGCTAATGTTATTGCAACAGGATATCTACGGCCATGCTTCTTGGTTGGGACACAGTGTCACTCATGCTTAGCAAGTCAAATAAATGGCATTCCTGGAATGTAAGCCCATGCTGTGCAGAAAGATGTTGCAGTATAATGTTGGTGTTTTCACTCTGACTTTAAATCATTTGACAGACATTAAAGCTGCACTATTGTCATCTTTCCTTGGTAAATCAAACAACTTTGGACCAGTTCTTCCTCTCCACCATGACACCTTCTTGTTTTCAGCAGCGTTGATGCATGAGCAGTGTTGGGCACTAATGCCTTACAGTAATGATATTACATTTTCCAGTAACGAGTAGCGTAACAAATTACTATTGAAATTTCAGTAATAATATTACAATTACTCCAAAACCAAACAACTCCTTCCAACTAGGGCTGCCAAGATTAGTCGACTAGTCACAATTACGTCGACTATCAAAATCGTCGGCGACTAATTTAATAATCAATGGCATCGTTTATTTTTTGAAGCTTTGTTTTTCTCTCAAAACTGCCGCTGTACCTTCCGCTGTCTTGTCTGCCTTTCTGTCCCTGACGCACATGCGCAGTAGTGGTAGTTGGGGTCAGCCGTGATGTCACCGGAAAAGTTATGCCCAAACAGTATCATGGCTAGTCGGCAACGGAGCTCGAAAGTTTGGGAGCATTTTACCAGAATAAAAGAGAACAATGTGCAATGCAAAATCTGCAAGGCAGAACTTGCCTTCCATAACAGTATGACGGCGATGCACGAGCATCTGAAAAGGAAGCACGTTGTGGCTGATTCAATTTCTGACGAAGAGGGACAGTCGTCTCGGTAAGCTAATTGGCTAGTTAGCTGCTAACATTAACGTCAACAGTGAGCTACTTACTTATAGCTGTAAACGTTAACATTAACGATGACGATTTCATTAGCCTTAGCACACATATGTTATGTGTTTGCTGTACCGTTATAACAGCGATGTCATGTTTGAATCGGAAATGTGATAATGCTAATGTTTTATAACGCTACGTTACAGTGCTAAAAAAATACGTTCCTCTTCAATGGACGACTTTGTTACCAAGCCAACAACATGCACACCTCGGCAAGCAAATGTCCTGACTGAAGCAATCTTGAACATGTTGGTGACGGACATGAGACCCCTGTCCATGGTTGGCAATCAAGGTTTCAAAGAAATGATCAAGCAGTTCAACCCAGAATACCATGATAACTACCTACCAGGCCGATCCTACTTCACCACAATGATGGAAAAGAAATATGATACAACCTTTGAGAAGGTCTCTCTCTCTCTCTCTCTCTCTCATAAAACAAGAACAATGTAATGTAAAGATTTCTTTACTGATATGTTGAATGTTTATTGTTTAACCTACTTTACTGTATTTGATATAACAACGGAATTATTGAATTGGTAAATAAATTTAAATCTTGATGCGTAAACTGACAAATATTGTTAACAGTGAAAAAATATATATAATTTTCTTCCTAATGCTTACTATTGTTCCAAATCATCTCATATCTTTAAGGTAAAGCAGACCCTTGGAGCTGTCAAAAGTTTCCTCACCCTGACTGCTGATGTGTGGACCAGTCGTGCAACAGAGGCGTACCTTGGTGTGTCTTGCCATTTCCTGAGTGAAGATTGGAAGATGAAGAGCTTCAACCTTGCCACCATGCCTCTTGAGGAGAGGCATACTGGTGCAAATATAATGACATGAATGGAAGAGGTGTTAACAAAGTTTGACATCTTGCCTGCCAAAATAAAAGCAGTAGTTCATGACAGTGGGTCCAATATGGTGGCAGCAATGCGACTGCTTGAGGAAAAACATGGATGGGCCTCTATCCACTGTGCTGGACACACACTCCAGCTCATAGTCAACACTGCTCTCAAAGAAACCACCATCAGCTGAGCACTAGGTGCTGCTAGGCAGCTAGTGGAGCACTTCAAGAGAAGCGAGCTGGCTAGTACAAAGCTAAAGATGAAACAGGAGCAAATGAATGTGAAGAAAAATACACTGATCCAAGATGTCAGTACAAGATGGAACAGTACATTCCACATGGTAGAGAGACTCCTGGAACAGCGCTGGCCTCTCACTGCCACTCTTTCAGATCCTGATGGGGGAAGCACTACTTCGCCTTGAAGCCAGAGCAGTGGGCGCTGCTTGAAGAACTTAAGCAAGGGTTAGCACCTTTTGAGACTGCTACTGTTTACCTTAGTGGACAGCAGTACACAACCATTTCAGGTCTTCCACAGGTGGTCAAAGGGCTGACACGGTTTGTACACCAAAGCCAATTTGAGATGAGCTCAGGAAAATCTTTCATCGCAAGTGCAGAAAAAGGGATAACACAGAGATGGGGGAGTATTTGCTCTCAGCAGAGAAAGAAAACCCAGTTATTCTCGCAGCTGCCTTGGACCCCAGATACAGAAAGCTGAAGTTTTTGGCTCCTGAAGATGGCATCAGAGTGCAGGGGACTGTTGAAGTGCTTGCTGTCAAAGAAGCAAATGCTGGGACACATGAGCGTGCACAACTGCACAGGGCCAATGGTTCAGGTAGAGTTGAAAAGACTGCTCTGGACACCCTCCTTCAGTCTGACACAGACAGTCTGAGTGAAAATGAGGAAGAAGCGTCCCAGGAGGACTAAAAGGTCCAAGTTGTGAGAAGTGAAGTTCAGCTGTACTTTGGAGAGGCCACAGTCTCTAAAAAGGATGATCCTCTCAAATGGTGGAGCGAAAATGAGGGGCGTTTCCCCACGCTGTCAAAGCTAGCGAAATCTTTTCTGTGCATCCCTGCAACCTCCACCCCATCGGAGTGGATCTTTTCCGCAGCAGGGAGCATCTGCTCTCAAAAGAGAGCAAGCCTTTCTCCAGAACATGTAGAAATGCTAACTTTCCTGGCTATGAACAAGAGCCTTGTGTAGATTGGGATTATATAGAGTCAGAGTGTAGTAAAGTTGAATACAGTTGTGAGCACTGAGCACAAAATGCACTTTTGTTATATTTGAGTGAGACCAACACTTAATTTTTGTGGATAATTTCTTTTTAGTTTCAGGTGCCTACCTCATTTGATTTTGTAGCACTATTCAATATTTTAAAATGTAGCTATGTTTGATGCCAGAGACAAATGAAGCAAAGAAAAACCTAAACAAGTATTTATTTTTGTTTTCTTTAGCCCAGTGCCTTGTTTTCCTTATTTTACTCAGCTGTTTGCACTCTATGCTACATTTAAAGATTTGTTTGATGTCTGAGAAGAGTGAAATATGTTTACAAGTATTTCTTTTTGTTGATATTTTGTATTCTCACTAGTGCATAGTATTCATAGTGCAACTATACATAGTGCATAGTTTTTGGTTCCATTTTACAATGCACTAAACATTTACAGCTAAAAATGGTAAAGGCCAGAGTTGTGCCTTCATTTTATTTTGCACACATTACATTAAAAAATGTCAGAAATGCTGCTACAAGCTGCAAAGCTGTCTTTATTTTTAGTTAGCACATACCTTAAACACTTCAAGCTGGAAGCTAATGATGGTTATATAAGAGCAGCTGCATGCTGGTCGACTAATCGCAAAAATAATCAGTGACTAGTCAATTATCAAAATAATCGTTTGTGGCAGCCCTACTTACAACATTACTTTTGTTATCACATCACTACTGACTTGAAATACAACATCACATCAGTGGACTCATTTTAGTAATCGTTGTGCTGCTCAAACACATCATAAAGCAGCAAGCTAGTTAGAAACACTTACCTTAACAGCTGGAAATTACTTTAATTTTGCTGAGAGGAAAGATGATAAGAACACTGTTGCTGCAGGTAGTAGAACTACAACTCGTCCTTAAACCTCCGGTCTGAAACACCTCGGCTACTACAACTGACAGCACAACAACGTGAAGCTCCAGAAAATACACCCCACCAAAGGTGAGCCCTCCTCAGCCGCATAGGTCGCGTAGGTAGCCCTACGCTGGCTAAACAACCAAAACTGGATTTTAATTGTGGACAGCTGCAGCTACAAGAAGTGATGAGGCTTGTGGTTGGATACACTGTAGATGAAATGCTGCTCCATGAGTGACTCTGTCTTTCAGGCAGAGCCTTGGAAAAATACTGATCACAGGGAATTGAAGACCTCCAGGTAAATAGAAGCTATCTAGCCTTAGCTACACTTAACAGCGATTCCCCTAAAATTCACACAGAGGCGCACATCTGAATTTTGGGGAGATACTCAATTACCAATTTTATGGGGTAAAGTGATGTAATGAGTGGTGTGACAAATTTCTGTTGGCAGGGAGTAATAAGTAAAGAAATAGTAATGAGTAATGTACTACATTTTTAGAGACACTGCACATAAGTTTGACATCTTTTGCAACTGTCAGAAAAACATATCGGCATTGACAAAAGGACATTATAAGCTCGGAAATGTACAATTCTGATGGATCGATAAAATTTGGAACCGGTTCTCATTCTCATTCCTATATCTGATGATGGCACTCCCTACGGTGATTACAATTCATCCTGAGGGGATTACAGCACTCAGGTGTGCAGGAGCTCTAGTTGAAAAAGGTGATCAATGCAGACAGCTGAGGAGTCTTATCACGTGTAACTAACAGGTTCTGTTTCTGACACAAGTGACGTCGTAAAGAAGGGGAACACAATGTGACAAAGAACACAAAGAGGTGAACAGAAAGTACGACAAGATAAAGGAGGCGAACAAAAGGAGGCTGCAAAGAAAAACGACACCACACCCCACATAGATAATTACAGATTTTCCTTCCAGGTTCTGTGAAAATCCCACCAGCAGCATCTGAACTGTCACACTTCAGAGCAACCCTGAAGCTGACTGATATCAGCAGGCTGTATGTGAACGACTCAAATGTAAAACACATACAAGTACATGGGATTTTTGGACTTTTTAAAAGTAAATTCTTTATTCATAATAAATATATTTTTTAACTTTTTTTTCCACTGAAACTAGCAATACATGTTTTATTATTGGCAGTGCTTTCCTGACTTTAATCGTTTTCAATCCATCTTCAATTCAGTTTTGTTCTGTGTGTTTTATTTATACACACAGTATTATTTAAGATAAATAAAATGTCATTATCGATTATCAAATTTACTTTTATTGTCAAGTGTCAGATAATAAAGAAGTACTCAAAAATCTCAAATCCACAGACCAAACCCTCTGATGGACACAACATCGTTCTAATACCAGCTCTTCCCTTTGAGGTGTCAAGTAAAAGTCTGGTCCTTACCTCCTCATGGACAGCCTCCACTTTCGGGTTACTTCCTGTCCGTCGGAGGCCGGAGCCGGGCCCGCTGCTTGCCATGGTGGCGTCTGACTTGGATCTCTGGTGGGTCCTCCTGGATGGAGAAACAAACACTTCCACCTCTCCCTGTACAGGGCTGTCTGGGCCAGCCGTAGAGTAGGAGGGGCCAGATTCCATGTTGCTGCTGTTGTGCCTTCGGTGGCAGCGACGGTGGGTTGGCGAGGACACCGGGCTTTCAGAAACAGAAGCTGAAACTGCTCTGTGAGCATCTGGTGGAGGAGCTGAAGGTTTGAGCTCATCAGACAGGATGAGTTTTCGGAGTTTGGTGCCTCTGGAGTGACGCTGGGTGGAGATGTGCATGTCAGAGGAGTAAGCACCCAGCAGCCAAGCCGTCAGCAGTGAGAAGGTTATCTCACCTCTGCAACGGTGGATCTGAGGGACGGACAGAGAGACAAAGACTTTAGATTGTATGTCAAGATTAAATATTACATTATTCATTTGTTAAATAATACCCTTTCCCACCCAAATCAGTACATATATGCAGGTTTTTAAAATGCAGTAAAACCCACTAAAAACAGCTGATAGACTCATTTCCCATTGCCAGTAGACCAGAGTCATGTACACAGCTCTGCAGTAAACAGGTATGCCTTTCTGTTGTTTTCCAGCACGTTTGTGACATTAAAAATGACGCACCAGAAGACAGGCTAGTAAACAGTAGAAAGCAGCATGGAGGCCAGTAAAAATATTTTGGTGGTTACCTCCTTTTTATATCTCTCTTTCAAAATCTGTGCCGACTAATTTGGAGGTTCGAGCGCTGCTTGGACAGGGACATGGAATTTGTGGTGGCACACAACTGACAGAAATTAGCATGTTCAGCCAGGTGTTGTAATTTTATTACTGCCGACTGAAGCTGATCAGAGTTGGGGCCCATATATACCCATGACTACTGCGGAGTCATTTGTCCTGGGACTAAAGATAAAAGCCAGATATTAGTGAGTGTTAGTTGTTTTTATGTCCAGTGGGAGAGGGTCTTAAGTTTTCAAAGAGGGCTGGGCAACAGGGCCAAAAAATAAAAACTTATTTCTTTAAGACTGGGGGCTTCAGCCTCATCCTCCAGCTTGTCCTGGTAGCTCCTGAGGCATTCCCAGACCAGATGAGATATATAATCCCTGCAGCATGTTCTGGGTGTGCCTCTCTCAGTAAGAAGTGTCCGAAATACCTCCAATGGGAGGTGTCCAGCAAGCGTTTGATGGCCTCATCTGGGTCCTTTCAACAAAATACATTCAGATGTACTTTGTGGTCCTATGACCCATGTTCTCATGCACTGTTTGCACGTATACCTACATAAAGTAAGGAACCAGAATTTGTATATAACCCATGTAGTCCGTGAGCTCGTAAATTATATATAACCCACAAATTGTGAAGGCTGTGTTCACATGACCAATGTGCTGATGAGAGTAAAGAAGGAAGTGTACAAAGAGCAAACATTTGTGTAAGGAGGCAGGGTGGGGTGGATGGGTCAAACAAACACAGGACTTTCCCCCAGGAGACTGGTGTCTGTGTCCTGTGTGAAATCAAGTGAACGCTGAGTTATCTTAAAGGCCCTGACACACCAAGCCGACGGTTGGCCGTCGGTCAAAGTTGGAGCATCGGTGAGCTTCTGTCGCCCTAGTTTTTGCAGTGTGTCCTGCACCATCGGCACTTTTGCGTTGGCGGCTTTTCGGCTGATTGAGCATGTTGAATCAGCGGCGGAGCTTGTCGGTGAGAGAGATCACTCTGATTGGCTGTTCAGGTTTTATTTCCTCGCCCCTGTAGCGAGTGAATCTGCCTGTAGTGAAACCAGGGCTAAATGGTGCTTCCTCCTCAGGCTCCACTTCACTCAGCTGCCCAACAGCCCCGCTGCTTCTTCCCACTTTAACCTGAATAGCCGCAGCATGACCGGAGGGAAGCACAGAAGCACAGCCTAGCCCCGGCTCTCCATTTGGATCCAACCGGAGCACCGAGCCCCAGTTTGTTATTCAGGTTAAAGTGGGAAGAAGCAGCTGAGTGAAGTGGAGCCTGCGGAGGAAACACCGGGACCGTCTGGATGTAATAGTCCATGGAGGTGCTGCAGTGCTCTTTTTGCGTTATTTTCTCTCACGCAGGCGGAGAACGTATGTGCTACTTGGCCATCGGATGTAGTCTTTGTAGTGTGTTCAAATGCAACTGACACAGGGCGACGTGAGGCGACGTGAGGTGACTCAACAGTTGGCTTTCATCGCCGCTAGTTCTTTGATGTCGGTTTGGTGTGTCAGCACCTTAAGGTATGTCGTCAAGTTATGTTAAGTAAGTAAGGTACTTTGCATTAAGTACATTACGTGACAAATCCCTACTATGTTTCTTTTCCTAAAACTATCCTAACAACTAGGGGCGCTAATTCGTTAGATGTTTACTAAACTACTGTATGAGGATCTGCTGCCCATCCAGCATCTTTGCAAGGGTCCCCAATAAAGGTTTAAAAATTGACCACGGCCTACTCTCCAGCAGCATGGCTTACACTTTCCAAAGGAGGCAGGGTAGTGCTATACCCTGACAACAGAATGCATCTTTTGGCCATGCTTTAAAAAGAATGGGAACCATCGGCCTGCTGTTAAACTGCCTCAGTGACCTCCACCAGTGAGATGGGCAAGGATTCCCCCTAAATCATCTTATCATTCTGCCCCCACTGAAAATATGTTGGTCGGGTTTAGGAATCCCGTTTTTTTCACCGTCCTACACTGTCCACGGTCAGAGTCAGCAGTTCAGCCTGGAGAGAGAAAGTCCCGCCTCTCTCTTCTGAGTCATCTGATGATTTGTCAGAACTCCTAGAGGCCGACCGAATGTTTTTCTGCATGGTCTTTGTAAACTCCTTCCAAACTAGAAAAGTTGTGGTCCTTCTGGTCTACTGATACCTGTCAGTTGAGCTGTTATTAAAGGTGGCATGGCATTTTATGGCCCAAGCACTATTTCCCTCGACATGGGTGAGAATGCTAAAGCATCACAATGTTTGACACCTGACTGCTAACGCACCAAACCTCCACATGGTGATGGCTTGTTGTTTCTGGTGAGGGTCAGACCACCAGGAGCTTCCCTCCCAGGTCTAGCCTGACGGTGGGGGCATGACTTCGTAAGTCTGGGCAAAGTTGCAAAGTATCATGGAGGCAGTGATAAACAGTAGAGAGATGGGTGGGATTTAGCTCTGAACACACTTACCCAAGTGTTCCATAGCTTTGTTAATAAACTAACACCCTGAGTTGATACAAAGGTTAGCTAGCTAACAAGCTTCACGTGATTTCTATACAAAATCATTTAAATGGATCCTTGGTGAAATGATCCATACATAGAACCAGACAGAAATAAATGATGCCTTCTGTTGAGACCATAAAACCTCTGTTGTTTTCTAAACCAGGTGCCTGGGGACTCACCAGGTACGGTCTGATGGCATCTCCCACCTCGGTGTCCATGTGCACATACATGTTGAGCAGCTGCGGCAGGTAGAAGTCCACCTCGCTGTCGGGGAAGCTAAAGAGGCGGTTTCCAATGTACGCCTGCACCCCTGGCTCCTTTGACTTGTACAGGTAGGAGATTGCCATGGAAACGTCAAACAGCTTGGACTCGAACAGGCGCAGCAGCCACGACTGTTTAGATGATGATGATGATGATGATGCCGACAGCAGTGAGGAGGACTCTGGCCGTGCTGCAGGAGGTGGGTTTTGCTGGTAGGTATCGCCTTGTTTACCCCCATCCTTCCTACAACTCCCCTCCACCTCTTCCTCCTCTTCCTCCTCTTCCTCCTCTTTGATGGAGCTGGTGTCCGGGCTGATGTGCCACTGTGGGCTGGAGCACTCTGTTGAGTCTGTGTAATGTTGTTGTTGTTGTTGTTGTTGTTGATCGTCCTGTTGTTGTTGTTTGTTGTCAACTTGTTGCTGTTCAGGCACTTCTCTGTTTTGCAGCTTGACCTTGAGAAGGACTTCCTGGCAAGCCTTCAGAGCAACTTCTGGGTCGATCACTGGAGGCAGAAATCAAGAAGAGGTCAGACTGATCGTAACCATAACATCTGTAAAACTTGAAAGAAAAACTTAGAAACTGCAAACAACAAATTGATGACTCAGCTGTTACAGCTGCTACAAAAATTTAAAAAAGACTGAATCTGTGGCACTTTTCCTTTAATGTCCTCCTGAGAATCACCACCTCACAGAGTGGAAGGGTTTCGTGTCCCTGTGGTCCTGGGAGCTGTGCTATCTTGAGGCCCATTTCCACTGAAGAAGTTCCTGTTACTATTTGGGGGGCAGGAACTTTACAGGAACGTCCTCTCGCTCGGCCCTCTCAACCGCCGTGTCTCCACTGAGAGGGCGGAGTAGGAAGATTCCTGTAAAGTTACCGGGCTCTGGATGTGGCGTAATCGTTGTGCGACCATTTTGACCGGGGCGACGCGGCTATTTTGTCGCTTTCTATTGACGTCACATCCCGCCTTGAGTTTATCCAATCAGCACCAAGTAAACCCCAAGCCCCACCCAGGAGTTTTTCGTGGCCGTTCTGAGTACCTACTCCGGGGCAGGGACTTGTTTAGCCCCTGTAAAAATTCTGGAACTCTGTCCTTCGGGGTGGTTCCTGCAGTGGAGACACGCACCAACGACCCCGGCCCTGTAAAATTACCCCGAATTTCCTGCGGTGGAAACGGGCCTTAGGTCCCCCAAGACATATTGGTCCCAGTTGAGGGGCCAGACTAAAAGGTGTGGTCACACTGCACTTCTCACAAATATTCAGTCTGTTTCCTAATGCCTACTGAACGTGCAGTCAAGGACGGCTTTCCTGATGTCGGTGTAATCTCCAGCTAGTTTGTGATCACTCAATATTAATTTAAACAAAACTAGAAACAACTGGGCTCACCTCTGTGCAGAGTACCAATCTGGTACCAAACTTCTGGATCAGGACTAAGTGGATTTTTCAAAATACATTGTGTGCATAAGCTAGGCTAGCAGTTTGACCCTGCTTTCAATGTTTGTGCTAAGCTAGACCCAGTTTCCCCAGTTTCCAATCTTTGTGCTAAGCTAGGCTAACAGTTTTTCCCTGCTTCTAGTCTTTGTGCTAAGCTAGGCTCACAGTTCCCCCCGCTTCTAGTCTTTGTGCTAAGCTAGGCTAACAGTCCCCTGTTTCTAGTCTTTGTGCTAAGCTAAGCTAACAGTTCCCCCCTGCTCCTACTCTTTGTGCTCAGAATCAGCTGAATCATTCGTGTGGTCTCAACAATACATCAATGACAAAATATTATGGGGTTCTGTTACCTTGGTCGACCCCCAGGTCCATCTCCATGGCATCCTCTGAGATGACGTCCAGCGGGGGGCTGGGGCCTCGCGGGTCGCCGGTACTCGACATGCCACTGCTGCCGATGCCCTCACTGGCGCTGCTGCCGAGGCTGCCAGTGCTGCCGATGCTCCCGCTAGGGCTGGAGCTGCGGGGGCTGGCGCTGGGGGAGGAAGGCTGCTCGCTGTGGGAAGGTGGGGGCAGTTGCAGCTGGGGGCGGGGGTGATGATGATGATGACGGTGGTGGTGGTGGTGGTGGACTGGGCAGTCAGAGGAGCTTTCAGAGCATGAGGAAGATGATGAAGAAGAGGAGGTAGATGAGGCACTGGAGGGGGAGGAGGGGCAGGAGAAGGTGGTGGGGGAGGTGGAGGAGGCAGGTGGAAGAGGTGGTGCTGAGTGGGAGGGGCTAAGGTGGAGCGGACGCAAAGCCGGGGACAAGGAGACCTCTGTGTCGGCCATTTTGGAGGAGCAGGCCTACAAAGAGAGAGAAAGAGAAAATGTTGTCTCTGTGAACTGATGCAGGTTCTGTACTCTGTAAATGTTTCCCGAAATGTCGAACTGTTCCTGTTAAGATTCTCCACTCTGATATTTGTTTAGAAATCCTAAGCAGGTCTGGAAACAGCTACACAAACATCATTTAAAGAGTGTATGTGTCGTGTCTGCAGTAGCTGAGATGAACCATGGTGTGTTTACATGATAGTGTCACTTTGTTTGCCTCCCTCCCACACATCGTTGTGAGTTTGTATGTGTGTGTGCTATGTAATGTCCTCCTGCTGCACACCAACCTGTCAGCTGAATAACAGTCTGCATCAGAACCATGATCTATATACACAAACAACCCAGTAGCCTTGATATTTTATTATTTATCTTTTCTTGAAGTCGTGAACGAGGCTCATTACGTCTGCAGCAACACGCTGAGAGAAGGGAAACCTCCTGTTGTGTTTGTGTCATCAGAGTGAGTGACGCAGATGACTGGGATCATCACTGTGAGGAGGAGGAGGAGGAGGAGTCTGATTTTGTTTCTATTTCTTTTTCTATCTGTATCCTCCTCTCCTTCTCACAGACTCTGTGTTTTTTCTGGTTTCACTTCCAGCAGCTGATCCAGTTTCTGTCTGACCTCCTGACACTGAAATCTTTTTCCATGACAAATCTTTGAAAAAAGATTAACCGTTTCTGTGACAATGCCTCTTCCTGCATCTCTCCATCCAAATACAGTTAATAAAGTAACACTCATTGCTTTGTTACTGTTACATAAAAACTGAACCTTACATAAGAGACAGTTCCCCCCTGCTTCTAGTCATTGTGCTAACTAGGCTAACAGTTCCCCCGCTTCCAGTCTTTGTGCTAAGTCAGGCTAACAGTTCCCCCCACTTCCAGTCTTTGTGCTAAGCTAGGCTAACAGTCCACCGTTTCCAGTCTTTGTGCCAACTAAGCTAACAGTTCCCCTGTTTCCAGTCTTTGTGCTAAGCTAAGCTAACAGTTCCCCTCGTTTCCTGTCTTTGTGCTAAGTCAAGCTAACAGTTCCCCCCTGCTTCCAGTCTTTGTGCTAAGCTAGACTAACATTTTCCCCCATTCCCTGTCTTTGTGCTAAGCTAGGCTAACAGTTCTCCCTGCTTCTAGTCTTTGAGCTAAGCTAGGATAACAGGTTCTCCTCCTTACAGTCATTGTGCTAAGCTAAGCTGGCAGTTTCACCCTGCTTCCAGTGTTTGTGCTAAGCTAGGCTGGCAGATTTCCCCTTCTTCCAGTGTCTGTGCTGTGCTATGCTAAGCTAACAGTTCCCCCAATTTCCTGTCTTTGTGCTAAGTTAGGCTAATAGTTCCCCCTACTTCCAGCCCTTGTGCTGAGTTAGGCTAAGGGGTCCCACTGCTTCCAGTCTCTGTGCTAAGTTAGGCTTACAGTTCCCCTGTTAAAGCTAACAGTTTGACCCTGCTTCCAGTCTTTGTGCTAAGTTAGGCTTACAGTTCCCCTGTTAAAGCTAACAGTTTCACCCTGCTTCCAGTCTTTGTGCTAAGCTAGGCTAACATTCCCCCTGCTTCCAGTCTTTGTGCTAAGCTAGGCTAACAGATTCCCCTGCTTTCAATCTTTGTGCTAAGCTAGGCTAACAGTTTCCCCTGCTTCTAGTCTTTGAGCTAAGCTAGGATAACAGGTCCTCCTGCTTCCAGTCTTTGTGCTAAGCTAAGCTAGCGGTGTCACCCTGCTTCCAGTGTCTGTGCTAAATAAGCTAACAGTTTCTTCTATTTCCTGTCTCTGTGCTAAGCTAGGCCAGCAGTTTCCCCATGACCAGTCTTATTGCTTAGCCAGGCTGACATTTCCCCCCCGCTTACAGTTTTGTGCTAAGATAGGCTAACTTTTGCAGTAAATTTAGAAGCATAGAAGTTTAAAGTAGCATAAAATAGAAATACTCAAATACAGTACAAGTACCCTGAAATTGTCCCACAGTAGGGTACTGGAGTAAATGTACTTCTTCACTGCCGGTGTATTAATATGAAACTTAAAAAAAAAAATTGACTTCAGATCACAAATCTGTGTCCTTGTAATGACATCATCGTCAGCTTAATTTGATCTGATCACACACAGCTTAGCATGATGTCATCACATGTGTGTGAGTGTGTGTATGATGGTTTCCAGATGTGAGGCGTGGGTGGAGGCAGCTTTACTCTCTCTGTACACACGCACAGACACACACACACACACACACACACACACACTTACTGTAGTATTTAAAAGCGCTGTTTGTAGCTCTGAAAAAAATAGATGTTTATGTTGATACAGATAATTTCACATTATTTTGAATGCAGGACTTTTCCTCACAACTGATTATTCCTGCACTGTGGTATTGTTATTTTTACACAAGTAAAATATACGTCAGTACTTCTTCTACCTCTGATGACTTGTTTGACCTTTGACCTGCTGACTGCTGATTGGTTGTCTTGTTAATCACACTGATAATCAGCAGAAACAGAAGACAATAAAACAAAACAGAAAACAATCAGCTGGTGGGGAGAAAATATTAAACCTTCGGCACAGTTTTATAAACTCTGGAACAAAGAGAGTCACAGGAAGTGATCTAATTTCATTTCAGCTGGTCTTTACATTTGTAAATATATATAAATATAAAAAATAAAGGAAAGGGACATTAAACCAGCTCAGTCTTAGATGCTCGGTGACACAGACACATGCTGATACTCAGATAGATAGAAAGATAGAGTACTGATGTTTTTTCCCTTTGTTTCTATCTATCTATCTATCTATCTACCTACCTATCTTTCTGTAAAAACTCTCCAGCTAATTCAGAATGCAGCGGCACGTGTACTAACAGGAACTAAGAGACGAGAACACATTTCTACTGTTTTAGCTTCTCTGCACTGGCTCCCTGTAAAATCCAGAATTCAATATAAAATCCTACTCCTAACTTTTAAAGCTCTAAATGGTCAAGCTCCGTCATATCTTAGAGAGCTCATAGTGCCATATTATCCCACCAGAACACTGCGCTCTGAGAACGCAGGGTTACTCGTGGTCCCTAAAGTCTCCAAAAGTAGATCAGGAGCCAGAGCCTTCAGCTATCAGGCTCCTCTCCTGTGGAATCATCTTCCTGTTGCGGTCCGGGAGGCAGACACTGTCTCCACATTTAAGACTAGACTTAAGACTTTCCTCTTTGATAAAGCTTATAGCTAGGGCTGGCTCAGGCTTGCCCTGTACCAGCCCCTAGTTAGGCTGACTTAGGCCTAGTCTGCCGGAGGACCCCCCTATAATACACCAGGCATCTCTCTCTCTCTCTCTCTCTCTCTCTTTCTCTCTCTCTCTCTAACACTCATGTCCTGTTATTGCATCTTGCTAACTCGGCTTCTTCTCCAGAGCCTTTGGGACCGGAAACGATTTCAGTACAAATGGAAAAGTCTGTCCTTTGTGTTTTAAAAAACTTCTGCGTTTATATGACGATGTTATTGAAACGATCCCTGTTCACACGGAACCGCAAAATCTACTGGAAACACTGTAGTATGCACGCCAAGCCAATGGGTGGCAGTGTAAATTTGCAAAGCAACACCACGGCATGACGCCATCTGCCTCCGCTGAAGTGCCTTCCTCTACCACGCCGTGATTACAAACCAAAATAAAGAAGACACAACGGCGAAAGCACGCACAGATAACTTTGTCTGGATGGACGACGAGCTGGAGTTGCTACCCCGCCCCCCCCCCGTTAAAGGGTTTTTTGGGGAGTTTTTCCTTATCTGCTGTGAGGGTCCAAAGGACAGAGGGATGTCATATGCTGTAAAGCCCTGTGAGGCAAATTGTGATTTGTGATGTTGGGATTTATAACTATGATAGATAGATAGATAGATAGATAGATAGATAGATCTGTCTATCTATCTATCTATCTATCTATCTATCTATCTATCTGTCTGTCCATCCATGCCTACACATGACATCATAATCAGCATCCTCCACACTGAATGACTCACTACACACACACACACACACAAAGTAGAAGTAGTGTGATATGTTATGTCATCTTCACTCTAATTGATTTATATAAAGCCTTGCTTGTTTATTTAGAGAAGTCTGATCAAGCGTCCTCAAGTCATGTCACTCAAGTCAGTGACAGTGACACTTTCTGGTTTGCAAATAAGCCACACCTAGTACAGAATGTGTTATATTGTATTATCATTACTATACTATATTCATTATTGTTGGTATTATCATTATCATCATCAGTAGTAGTAGTAGTGGAATTAATGGTAGTGGTTAGGGGTGGGAATCACCAGAGGCTTCACATATTATCAAAATACGTAAGTCACGCTATATATATATATATATATATATATATATATATATATATATATATATATATATATATATATGTACATATAGTATACACACACACACACACACACACATATATATACACTACAGGCCAAAAGTTTGGACACACCTTCTCATTCAATGCGTTTTCTTTATTTTCATGACTATTTACATTGTAGATTCTCACTGAAGGCATCAAAACTATGAATGAACACATGTGGAGTTATGTACTTAACAAAAAAAGGTGAAATAACTGAAAACATGTTTTATATTCTAGTTTCTTCAAAATAGCCACCCTTTGCTCTGATTACTGCTTTGCACACTCTTGGCATTCTCTCCATGAGCTTCAAGAGGTAGTCACCTGAAATGGTTTTCCAACAGTCTTGAAGGAGTTCCCAGAGGTGTTTAGCACTTGTTGGCCCCTTTGCCTTCACTCTGCGGTCCAGCTCACCCCAAACCATCTCGATTGGGTTCAGGTCCGGTGACTGTGGAGGCCAGGTCATCTGCCGCAGCACTCCATCACTCTCCTTCTTGGTCAAATAGCCCTTACACAGCCTGGAGGTGTGTTTGGGGTCATTGTCCTGTTGAAAAATAAATGATCGTCCAACTAAACGCAAACCGGATGGGATGGCATGTCGCTGCAGGATGCTGTGGTAGCCATGCTGGTTCAGTGTGCCTTCAATTTTGAATAAATCCCCAACAGTGTCACCAGCAAAACACCCCCACACCATCACACCTCCTCCTCCATGCTTCACAGTGGGAACCAGGCATGTGGAATCCATCCGTTCACCTTTTCTGCGTCTCACAAAGACACGGCGGTTGGAACCAAAGATCTCAAATTTGGACTCATCAGACCAAAGCACAGATTTCCACTGGTCTAATGTCCATTCCTTGTGTTTCTTGGCCCAAACAAATCTTTTCTGCTTGTTGCCTCTCCTTAGCAGTGGTTTCCTAGCAGCTATTTGACCATGAAGGCCTGATTCGCGCAGTCTCCTCTTAACAGTTGTTCTAGAGATGGGTCTGCTGCTAGAACTCTGTGTGGCATTCATCTGGTCTCTGATCTGAGCTGCTGTTAACTTGCCATTTCTGAGGCTGGTGACTCGGATGAACTTATCCTCAGAAGCAGAGGTGACTCTTGGTCTTCCTTTCCTGGGTCGGTCCTCATGTGTGCCAGTTTCGTTGTAGCGCTTGATGGTTTTTGCGACTCCACTTGGGGACACATTTAAAGTTTTTGCAATTTTCCGGACTGACTGACCTTCATTTCTTAAAGTAATGATGGCCACTCGTTTTTCTTTAGTTAGCTGATTGGTTCTTGCCATAATATGAATTTTAACAGTTGTCCAATAGGGCTGTCGGCTGTGTATTAACCTGACTTCTGCACAACACAACTGATGGTCCCAACCCCATTGATAAAGCAAGAAATTCCACTAATTAACCCTGATAAGGCACACCTGTGAAGTGGAAACCATTTCAGGTGACTACCTCTTGAAGCTCATGGAGAGAATGCCAAGAGTGTGCAAAGCAGTAATCAGAGCAAAGGGTGGCTATTTTGAAGAAACTAGAATATAAAACATGTTTTCAGTTATTTCACCTTTTTTTGTTAAGTACATTCAATTCAATTCAATTTTATTTATAAAGCCCAATATCACAAATCACAATTTGCCTCACAGGGCTTTACAGCATACGACATCCCTCTGTCCTTAAGACCCTCACAGCGGATAAGGAAAAACTCCCCCAAAAAAAAAAAAAAAACCCCTTTAACGGGGAAAAAAAAATGGTAGAAACCTCAGGAAGAGCAACTGAGGAGGGATCCCTCTTCCAGGACGGACAGACGTGCAATAGATGTCGTACAGAACAGATCAGCATAATAAATTAACAGTAATCCATATGACACAATGAGAGAGAGAGAGAGAGAGAGAGAGAGAGAGAGAGAGAGAGATGCAGGTAATGACAGTAGCTTACAACAACATTAATGAAAGTAATAATATTATAGTTATAGTTCTGGCTACTGTGGTACAATATGTTGAAAGTATGTATTAATATCTGACAGTATACTTGTGTGACAATAGTCATATGTGTATAATAACAGTAGAAGTATGACTAATGACTAATGATGGCAGCAGCAGCAGGAGGCATCTGGCAGGACCACGGCAGCAGCACAACCACACACGTCACACTGTCCAGGCACCGCTGCGGTATGAGTTATTCTGAGAGACAGTGGAGCACAAAGGCTCCGGAGAAGAAGCCGAGTTAGTGACATCCAGAATGGCCGAGTTAGCAAGATGCAGTAATAGGATGAGAGTGAGAGAGAGAGAGAGAGAGAGAGAGAGAGAGAGAGAGAGGGAGCCCAGTGTATTATAGGGGGTCCTCCGGCAGACTAGGCCTAAGTCAGCCTAACTAGGGGCGGCAAGCCTGAGCCAGCCCTAACTATAAGCTTTATCAAAGAGGAAAGTCTTAAGTCTAGTCTTAAATGTGAAGACGGTGTCTGCCTCCCGAACCGTAACAGGAAGATGATTCCACAGGAGAGGAGCCTGATAGCTGAAGGCTCTGGCTCCTGATCTGCTTTTGGAGACTTTAGGGACCACGAGTAACCCTGCGTTCTCAGAGCGCAGTGTTCTGGTGGGATAATATGGCACTATGAGCTCTCTAAGATATGACGGAGCTTGACCATTTAGAGCTTTATAAGTTAACAGTAGGATTTTAAATTCAATTCTGGATTTTACAGGGAGCCAGTGCAGAGAAGCTAAAACAGGAGAAATATGATCTCGTTTCTTAGTTCCTGTTAGTACACGAGCTGCTGCATTCTGAATTAGCTGGAGAGTTTTTAAGGACTTACTAGAGCTACCTGATAATAGAGAATTACAGTAATCCAGCCTTGAGGTAACAAAAGCGTGGACCAATTTTTCTGCATCTTTTCGGGTCAGGATAGGCCTAATTTTCGCAATATTACGCAGATGAAAAAATGCAGTCCGTGAGGTTTGCTTTAAATGAGAATTAAAAGACAAATCTTGATCAAATATTACTCCGAGGTTTCTTACGGTAGTGCTAGAGGCCAGAGCAATGCCATCTGGAGAAACTATGTCATCAGATAAAGAGTCTCTGAGTTGTTTGGGGCCAAGAACAATAACTTCAGTTTTGTCTGAATTTAACATCAGGAAATTGGTGCTCATCCAATTTTTTATGTCTTTAAGGCAGTTATGGAGTTTAGTTAATTGATTACTTTCTTCTGGCTTCATCGATAAATACAACTGTGTATCATCCGCATAACAATGGAAATTTATAGAGTGATTTCTAATGATGTTACCTAAAGGAAGCATATATAGAGTAAATAGGATTGGTCCGAGCACAGAACCTTGCGGAACTCCAAAACAAACTTTGGTACGTAAGGATGATTCATTACGAACGTCAACAAATTGAAAACGATCAGATAAATAAGATTTAAACCAGCTTAGTGCTGAACCTTTTAGGCCAATTAAGTGATCCAGTCTCTGCAGTAGAATTTGATGGTCAATTGTGTCAAACGCCGCACTAAGATCTAATAAAACAAGAACAGAGACGAGTCCTTTGTCTGAAGCAATCAGAAGGTCATTTGTAATTTTAACTAGAGCTGTCTCAGTGCTATGATGCACTCTAAATCCTGACTGAAATTCCTCAAATAAATTATTATCCTGGAGAAAATCACACAGCTGGTCTGCGACTACTTTCTCAAGGATCTTTGACATAAAGGGAAGATTAGATATTGGTCTATAGTTGGCTAACACCTCTGGATCCAGGGTGGGCTTTTTTAGGAGAGGTTTAATTACAGCTACCTTAAAAGACTGTGGTACATAGCCTGTTAATAGGGATATATTGATCATATCTAATATATGAGTGTTAACTAAAGGAAAGACCTCCTTAAGTAGCCTAGTTGGGATGGGGTCTAAGAGACACGTTGATGATTTAGATGAAGAAATCACTGCGGTCAGTTCTTGAAGAGAAATTGGGGAGAAGCAATCTAAATATATATTAGATTCTACAGCTGTGTTTGAGGTTAGATAGGTAGGCCTACCATCTGAGGGCAGGAGGTCATGAATTTTGCCTCTAATAGTTAGAATTTTGTCATTAAAAAAGCTCATAAAATCATTACTGCTAAGGGCTAAAGGAATACAAGGCTCAATAGAGCTTTGACTCTCAGTCAGCCTGGCTACAGTGCTGAAAAGAAACCTGGGGTTGTTCTTGTTTTCTTCTATTAATGCTGAGTAATAGTTTGCTCTGGCATTGCGGAGGCCCCTCTTATAAGTTTTGAGACTGTCTGTCCAGATTAAACGAGATTCTTCCAGTTTGGTTAATCGCCAATTCCTTTCAAATTTTCGCGATATTTGTTTTAACCTACGGGTTTGAGAGTTATACCAAGGAGCAAACTTTCTTTGCTTTGTTAACTTCTTTTTAAGAGGAGCTACAGAGTCGAGCGTTGTTCGCAGCGAGCCTACGGCGCTATCAACAAAATGATCAATTTGGGAGAGGTTAAAGTCGGCACGGGAAACCTCTGTTACTGAAGGTATTGGTATTGAATTTAACGACGAAGTAATCTTTTCCTTAAATTTTGTGACAGCACTATCTGATAAACATCTAGTATAGTAACTGTTGCTGAGTGGCGTGTAATCGAGTAAAAAGAAATCAAAAGTAATCAGATAATGATCCGATAGCAAGGGATTCTGTGGAAAGACTTTTAGGTTATCAATTTCAATTCCATATGTCAGAACTAGATCGAGGGTATGGTTAAAACAGTGAGTGGGTTCATGTACACCCTGACTGAAGCCAATGGAGTCTATTAATGAGATAAACGCGGTAGCCAGGGAGTCATTATCAACGTCGACATGAATGTTAAAATCGCCTACAATAATAACTTTATCTGATTTAAGAACTAAACTGGATAAAAACTCTGAGAATTCAGATACAAATTCAGAATACGGGCCAGGAGCACGGTACACTATAACAAATAAAAGTGGCTGCGAGGTTTTCCAGGTCGGATGTAAAACACTAAGAACGAGGCTTTCAAATGAATTATAATCTAGTTTAGGTTTAGGGCTGATTAACAGACTAGAGTTAAAAATGGCTGCAACTCCCCCTCCTCGGCCGCTGCCTCGAGGAATGTGGGTATTATTATGACTGGGAGGAGTGGACTCATTTAGACTAACATATTCATCTTGACACAGCCAGGTTTCAGTGAGACTGAGTAAATCAATATGATTATCTGATATTAATTCGTTTACTAACACTGCTTTAGACGATAGAGACCTGATATTTAACAGTCCGCATTTAATTCTCCTGTTTTGTCTTTCTGTCACAGAAGAGGTTTTAATTTTTATGAGGTTGTTATGCACAACTCCTCTTTGTTTAATTTTAGATTTAAATAATTTAGGTGGTCGGGGGACAGACACCGTTTGTATAAAACTATGAAAACTATGGCTGGATAACTGAACTAGAAGCTCAGAGAGGCGTTTAGGACTGCAACTCTCTGTCCTGGTCTCAACTCTGGGTTGTCAGGGATTTAAATTACTAATAAAATTTGCCAGGTTCCTAGAAATGAGAGCAGCTCCATCCAAAGTGGGGTGAATGCCGTCTCTCCTAATAAGACCAGGTTTTCCCCAGAAAGTTTGCCAATTATTAACAAAACCCACATCGTTTGCTGGACACCACCTGGACAGCCAGCGATTAAATGATGACATGCGGCTAAACATGTCATCACTGGTCAGATTTGGGAGGGGTCCAGAGAAAACTACGGAGTCCGACATCGTTTTTGCATATTCACACACCGAGGCAATATTAATTTTAGTGACCTCCGATTGGCGTAACCGGGTGTCATTGCCGCCGACGTGAATAACAATCTTACTGAATCTACGTTTAGCTTTAGCCAGCAGTTTTAAATTTGATTCAATGTCGCCCGCTCTGGCCCCAGGGATACATTTGACTATGGCCGCTGGTGTTGCTAACTTCACGTTCCTCAGAATAGAGCTGCCAATAACCAGAGTTTTATCCTCAGCGGGTGTGTCGCTGAGTGGGGACATAACTCCACATGTGTTCATTCATAGTTTTGATGCCTTCAGTGAGAATCTACAATGTAAATAGTCATGAAAATAAAGAAAACGCATTGAATGAGAAGGTGTGTCCAAACTTTTGGCCTGTACTGTATATAGCTAAACTTTTTACAACTACGGTACTTGGATACAAATATGGAAAATGAGCTAAAGAGAACATTTGAAGAGCTACATGATGGTGTCGAGTCTGACGCCCACCGCAGACACTGTCTGTCCACAACAAAAGCTTCCTCGGGATAACAATGGCTATCACGTCACTGGATATAACGTTACTGGGACTAAAAATCTACAGAAGCGCTACCGCTTAATGTAACGTTACAGCACTGTGGTGAGGCCAGCAGGTCGACAGTGACTTCAGAGATGGTGAGAGACGTGTGTCATTAAGATGCTCTGGTAAGAATTGTTCATATACCTCTATCTGACTTGACTATCTTTTATTGTTTTTATGGCTAAAATGTTTTAGTGAAAGGGAACTTCAGTTTGTGAAGGTATACTGCATGTTGCGTGCCGTTTTAAAACCTGGCCAAAAATAACGGAGTAATGCACCGTTTGGTAACGGTAACTGAGTTACTGAATTTAGAGTAGTAGTTACTGCCAAAACTAATGGCGTTACTGTAACGCGTTACTAATAACTAATAACGTTACTAATAACGCGTTACTGCCCAGCACTGGTACTTATATGTATTTGTCTGTACTTGCCTTATCTGTACTTATTAGGGGTTCAAGCTCGAAGGATATAACTGGAAGTTGTGTGCAAATGGTGCTCAAAATACAAAAATGCCAATAGGCCAGATGGGGGTGCTATAATTAAGGTCAAAGAAAATCTGGATTTGAGAGGCCATCCCCCTTGCATCGTATGTCACATTGACTTGAAACTCAAAACTCTTGGTCAGGTGAAGGAATTCTACGAAAGCCTAAAGACCCCTCAAGGTCCGCCCACGAGATTGTCCACCATATTGAATTTTCTGAAAAACACCATTTTTACATCTCCTCCTAAGGCGTAGGTCAGATTTGCACCAAACCTTATGTTGGGCATCATGGGATGGAGCTTTACAAAAGTTGCCAAAGACTTTTTGATATGTCATTGCGTTTTGATGATATTGTTCAATGAACTTTAGAGGGGGGTTACTCCTTGACCGTTGAGTCTAGACTTGCACCGATTACAAAATGATTTCCGATTTGCAGAGTGTTTGGATGGCCGATTCCGATTTCATTTTTTTCAAACCACTTTACAGCACACAAGATATTGCAATGTTTTCTATCTTTGCATTTTAACCAAGATACAACCAGCTTTTCAATAATTATCTCAAACAAACAAACAAAAACAGTGACACAGGTTAAGAAACATTTTCCTTTTTGCTCAAATATAACTTCAGGTACAGTATTAAAATAAATAAGTAAAAAAGGCATACAGAAATAAAAACATGGATAAATAAAATAATAATTCTTGGAGTATAGCATGTGGGTAATTTCTTGAATAGAAAAAAAAAGTAAAAATATCTCCTGTGGAAAATTCACACAGGTCTTCAGGACGCGCCCGCCAGTAAGCGTGCGGACACACGAATCTTCAGCACACGGATACGCGCCTTGTCAGTTTCGAGCGGCACAGTGCAGCAGTGAGAGCTCCGCAGTTCAGTTTAACACGGACAATTAACAACCTTCTCCTTCTCGCTTTTGATGTGTGTGCGTGAATGATGAAGGTAAGAAGCCGTCCATGTTTCACTTCCTCACATCGCCCAAGCCGTGAGTTGCACATGTGCGTGTGTGTGCGCTGCTGATGTTACACGATGTCAATCATGCGGCGAGCCGGGAATTTGACCAGCATTTTAAATTGGCATATTTTAGACTGACCGGCCGGTAGCAGGTCATGGCCGATCGCGTGAAAACAGGCCCAATTCCGAGCACTGCCGATAAATCGGTGCAAGTCTAGTTGAGTCAGTTGTCACAAACTTGTAGGAAATGACTTGTAGATTATTTTACTAATGAAATATTATCTGTTTTACTCTAGTTCTCATCACACGTCTCATGTTATTTTGAGCTGCAGTGATGGAATCAGAGTGTAAAAGTAGCACCACTGTCAGCAGTCACTGCAGACTAAAATAAACGTAATAATTTCAAATAGTGCTAAAATCATGTGTTTAGTGTTGTAAATGATCTCTGTGCTTGTTAGAAGCTCGGTTTTAAAAACAGTGGAAATAAAACCCCTGGAACAATTAAATGATTCTACAGACCTATAACAGCATGCAGGCTCCTCTCTTTTACCTGTCACTCCAGACTTTCATTCATGGATACTTTTTTCTTCAGTGATCTGATTGGTCAGAGGTTGGGATGTTGACAGGTTGTGATAGGATACTCTGAAGTTAACCTGCTCCGGAGCAGGTTAGCTGTTCAGCCTAAGTTGCCACTGTAATTTATCCTGGTAAAAAGAGAACCAGCTTCATAGTACTGAAAACCCTGAGTTAACCCCGAAGTTACCTCGCTAACTCCAAATCCTGCTTCGTAGTACAGGCCTCTGATCTCACTTATCATCATCATCTCCTTCATTTTATTTCATACTGACACACTTCTCTTTATATTATTATTATTATTATTGTCATCGTTATTATCATCATTATTATTACGGATTTATTTACACATTAAACACTGATGCACTTAAATACTATACAAATATTATATACAAATACAAGTATTGTGTACAAGCAAGTACGTACTGACTGATGGGTGAGTGTGTGACATACAATTAGGGCAAAGTGGGAGGTTTATCACCACAATGTAACAGCTGACTGAAACACACACACACACACACACACACACACACACACACACACTTTTTTGGATCATATTGACTGTATGTAAGAAGGTCAGAGGGGTAGAAGGGAAAAATCATGAGGTCATATCTTTTGAATTCTGGAAGATTTTAGCAATCTGTGGGAGTTCACATTCTACTGTTACACACTGGTGTGTACTTTACAGGCTGACCCAGAGGTTTTAAACTCTGTTTATACTTAAATTTAATTATTTTTTAAAACGAGAGAAGAAAATAAAGCAATTAAATTTTAATATTTCTCTCTTTTAATATTCCTCCTCTTCTGAGAGTCTGGAGGAGATCTGAGTTTAAATTAAAAAAGGTAAAGACAATCAAAAGTATGAAAACAAAAACATTTTCTGATGTCGGTTGTGGTGGATGACATACTACAATACTACAATGTAAAGAAATACTGTAGTATTGAGAGCTTGCAATTATACAGGAAAACTAAAGGGGAATTACAAAGATAATGCAGGAGACAAAATACTGCACAAAGTTTAATGACGACCCTTTCTAATCATTGGTGGGTAAAAAATATATGTGGCTTTAAGAGTACTATACTAGCATTATAGGAGTGTTGTACTACTGTTATATAAGTATATATATATACCGATATATATATATATATATATATATATATATATATATATATATATGTATATATATATATATATATATACACATATAGTATTACAGGTTTGTTATGCAAGTATTATAGAAGTATTGTGCAAGTATTCCTGGAGTATTGTGCAGGTTTTATAAGAGTACTGTACAGGTATTATGGGAATATCATGTCAGTAGTGTAGGAATAGGCTACTGTACAAGTATTATAGGAAAATTGCACAAGTATTACACGAGTATTTGATTACAGGAGCATGACACAATTATAAAACGAGTACAAGTATTACATGAGTATTGTATTATTCTAGCATTGTGGGGGCATTATACTACTATGATAGGATTATTGTCCAAGCATTATTTAAGTATTGTAGAATATTATAGGATTCTTGTACAGGTTTTAAAGGAGTACTGTACAGACACTATAGAAGTATAACAATAATAATAATAATAATAATAATAATAATAATAATAATAATGATAATAATATGCTTTATTTGTAAAGCACCTTTCCAAACAAAGTTACAAGGTGCTTTACAACAGCAGAATAAAAAGGCAGAATCCAATAAAATGAAAATAAGGAGGAGTATTAGAGTATTATTCAGGACTGCAGTGGCAGTCTTTTATATTTATATTAATATCTAGAAAACATTGAGGATATAAAACATGAGTTAAAATACCACAAATACACGAAAAATACTGCACGTGAAGTAGTTTAAAATCCAGATCTTAATACTGTGGTAATAGTACAGAAATACTCCAACAGATAAAGGGCTGAACTCTCAGTATCAGTGAGTATTACAGACATATTTAAGAGTATATTCGCAGGCAGCAGCAGGAGGAGCAGCAGATGGAAGAGGAGGAGGAGCAGAGCCGCTCCCTCCTGATGAAAACAAGCTAGAGGAAGACGGAGGAGAGCCGGGCTACAGAGGGCCCGCAGCCCGGGGACTGAACACCGGGACACACGGACAATACCGGCGGTTAACGGCCGGGTCGAAACGAACCGAAACATCGAGAGGAAGAAAAGTAACACCAAAAATAAAACGCAGATGCAGAGGATGAGACCTACCCGAGCAATGAGGCGTCTTCACTCCAATCTAAATGTGCCGAGACTCGGGCTTTGATCCGGTTTCCGTTCCGGGAGTTTCCGGGTTGAATCGAGGTCTTTGATCCAGGGTTTAGTTCGGGTCTTTAGTCCGAGTTTTAGTCCGGCTTTTCAGATTCTGTAGAGGTCCATCTGATCGGGGATTTATAGCCTAGCTCTGTACGGATCCGCTCGACTCTGCTTGCTTTAAAGCAGCAGTGACGCAACATCCGTAAAGACAGACGCAGTTCTAAGTAACGACACATCCGGTTAATACTTTCACAATAAAAGTTTATTTGCGAGAAAGGACCATATGGAAGGGACAGTGCAAATGATAAAGTACTGTACATACGTATGAAAATAAGTTTGTCTCAGTATTATTTTTGTGAAGAAATCAACAATCCGTGTGTAAATGTGTAATCTGTAAATATGAAACACCTTCCACAATTACCAAAAAAAGATGAGTAAACTTGCAAAAACATGAAACAGATCTGCAAGTACACAAACACATTAAAAAACAGAAACACATCAAGGAAGCACTTAAAACCCATGGCCAGACCAACGGGACCTTTGCAAAAACCTCTAAAAGACCCAGAGCAGACAGAGAGGAAGGGACACAAAAACGAAACAATATTGTCATTCCTTAGGTCGCAGGAGTACCTGAGAACCTCAGGCAGATTTTCAACAAACACCACATCCTTGTGCACTTTAAACCCAGTAACTCACTGAGAAAGAAAGTTGTCCACCCCAAGGACAAAACACACAGACATAAGCAGAGTAATGTAGTGTATGCAGTTAAGTGCAGCCAGAAATGCACAGATTTATACATTGGGGAAACAAAACAACCGCTCCATAAGCGCATGGCACAGCACAGGAGAGCCAGCTCCTCAGGTCAAGACTCAGCTGTCCACCTACATTTACAGCAGAAGGGACACTCCTTTGAGGACAGCAATGTGCACATCTTGGCCAGGGGAGAAAGATGGTTTGAAAGAGGCGTTAACGAATCCATCTACTTCAAACTGGAACGACCACCCTTAAACCACTTATCACCCACCTACAATGCAGTTTTGGGATCCCATCCTAGACGACTTCACACCCATTCACCCCTGGTCCCACCTGACCCTAACAACTCACATGGTGACCTTAATGGCTCTGAAACTAAGAGCTCATATGTGACCCCAACGACTCTGCAAGGGTTCACACCCACACATGCCATGTTCAAAGTCAAGCCTGCAACTCTGTACCAGTCATTTACTTTGAGTCCAAACTGGGTACAGATGTTCCTGTACACTATCCCAGCCACTTTGTTATGCCTCTCCATGTACGCTGATCCTGCCTGCATTTTACACCCTGCCACCATGTGCTGGATCATCTCAGGGGCATCTTTGCACAGCCTGCACCTTGGGTCTGATCTGCTGTGGTAGACCCTGGCCTCTGTGGCTTTTATGCATAGGGCCTGTTCTTGTGCTGTGATGATTAGTGCCTCTGTGCTGTCTGTCAGTCCAGCATTCTCCAGCCACTGGTAGGTCTTCTTCTTCAGCCACTTCCTATATCTGACGGTGGTATGCACCATGCATGGCTTGTCCCTCCATGTTGTTTGCTCCACCACTCCTTTGCCCTCATCCAGTTTCTGTTAGAGGCATTCACTTACCAGCTCATCCTTTGGGGCCATCTTCTTTGATGCACTCCTGGATTTTGGATGTTTCATCCTGGATAGTGGCTCTGACGCTCACTAGTCCTCAGCCTCCTTCTTTCCGGTTAGTGTATAGCCTCAGGGTGCTGGACTTGGGGTGGAACCGAGGAGCTTTCTTGTCTTGATATCTGTGGCTTCTATCTCCTCCTTTGGCCAGCTTATGATCCCAGCTGGGTACCTGATGACTGGCAGTGTGTACATGTTGATGGTTCTGACCTTGTTCTGACCATTCAGCTGACTTCTCAGGATTTGCTGTGCTTTTTGGAGGTATTTGGTTGTGGTCGACTTCCTTGTGGCCTCTTCATGATTTCCATTAGCCTGCAGGATGCCAAGGTACTTGTAGCTGTCCTGGATATCTCATAAGTTGCCCTCTACTAGGTCAGCTCCCTCAGTTCTGATCATCTTGTCTCTCTTTGATACCATCCAGCCACACTTGCCTAATCCGAATGACATCCCTATGTCCTTGCTGTACATCCTGGTGGTGTGGATCAGTGAGTCAATTTCTCACTAATTCTTGGCGTACAGCTTGATGTCATCCACGTAGAGCAGGTGGCTGATTGTAACCCCACTTCGGAATAGGTATCCATAGCCAGTCTTCTTGATGATCTGACTGAGGGGATTCAGGCCTATGCAGAACAGCAGTGGTGACAGTGCATCCCCTTGGTATATGCCTCATTTGATGTTGACTTGCGCAATTTTTATTTTATTTATTTATTTGTTTATTTTTAAAAATGGGACAGAACATATTAATGAACATTAACAATGTAAATATATAAGAGATTGTAGCCAAGCGGCTAATTTCCATCCCTTGTCCCATTGGCAGGTAGGAAAGAGAAGAGAGAAAGGGAAGGACATCAAAGCAAGTAGAAGTATAACAGAGGAGAGTAAGGCATGGCATAACAACAAGAAGACATAATAATGACAGAGCTGACAGTGTAGCTGAGCTGGGGACAACATTATATAGTTAGTGAAATTCTATTGCACCAATGCCCGTACAGTTATAAAGTGCATGTGCTGAAAATTCATATTAGGAAGTCCATAAAAAAATCCACAAAAATTATTTTTGAAGGCAGTTTTACATCGCTTCCTGTTTTAATCCAGTTTACTTGACAGAACAGCTGGTTTTGGTTCTGTTTCCGTTTGGACCAAAATATTCAGTTGTCCACACACTCATCTCTTTATCTGAAGGACTTCCTGAACAAACACTTGATATCAAAAGAGTTCAACTCAAGATAAAGTGAAATAAACAAACATTAATTCTGAAACGGTCACATTTTTTTTCATCATGTGTGATTGCTTGGTTATTTTTATTTTCCTGTTAGTAAACGCTCTTCGCTTTTCCTTCGAACCTAAATCAATAAAAAATATTCTGAAATATATCCCAGTAAAATATTAGTAATTGTACACTCCATAACATCATGTCACAATTAACTTCCATTATGTTTTATTAAAGACTAACCTACATCACAATATATCATCTCTATGTTTCTAGTAGGCTATGTCAATTATTACCTAATTACATGCATATTCAAATATTATATACACTAGGACTATTCCACAATAATATAATGCCTGTAATTGATGAAATGTGATATCAGTTTTCCGTTTTAATAATTCAAACCAGATGAAGAGATTCTGAAACTGACAACGTGAAGGAAGTGGAGACAGAGCGCCTCCCAGTGACGGACAAAGGAAATGACAGATGAGAAGAAAGGAGGGATATGAGAAGGGAGGGAAAGGGAATGGAACACTTACAGACTTGCAGACTTTGCAGGCGCGTTACCGGGAAGTAGTGCTTAGGGCTGTCCAAATCCACAATTCAACCAGTCCACAAGGGGACTTAAGCAGACTTTGTGCAGACTCCCAGAGAGTCCGCTTGGGGTGCAGACTTCAGCAGACTTCACTGATTTAATAATCCACAATTCATTGCAATATGGAGGTGATGTTGTGTGTTTTTCAACTGCCGAAAAAAACCTCAACATATCGTCTTCTTTTTTCAGCTGTTCCCTTTAGGGGTCGCAACAGTGAATCATCTGCCTCCATCTAACCCTATCCTCTGCATTCTCCTCTGTCACACCAACTGACTTCATGTCCTCTTTCACTGCATCCATAAATCTCCTCTTTGATCTTCCTCTAGGACTCTTGCCTGGCAGTTCCAACCTCTGTCCCTCTGATGTACTCATTCCTGATCCTGTCCATTCTCGTCACTCCCAAAGAGAACCTCAACATCTTCATCTCTGCTACCTTCAGATCTGCCTCCTGTCTTTTCCTCAGTGCCACTGTCTCTAAACCAAACAACATCACTGGTCTCACCACCTTCTTGCACACCTTTCCTTTTAATCTTGCTGGTACTCTTCTATCACACATCACACCTGACACTTTTCTCCACCCGATCCAACCTGCTTGCACATGTTTCTTCACCTCTTTTCCACACTCTCCGTTGCTCTGGACTGTTGACTCTAAGTACTTATAATCCTCAACCTTATTTATTTCTACTCCCTGTAACCTCACCGTTCCACTTGGGTCCTTCTCATTCACACACATGTATTCTGTCTTGCTATGATTAACCTTCATTCTTCTCCTTTCCAGGGCATTCCTCCACCTCTCTAGATTTTCCTCCACCTGCTCCCTGCTCTCACTACAGATCACAATGTCATCTGCAAACATCATAGTCCATGGACATTCCTGTCTAACCTCATCTGTCAACCTGTCCATCACCATAGCAAACAAGAAGGGGCTCAGAGCTGATCCTTGATGCAGTCCCACTTCCACCTTAAACTCCTCTGTCACACCTACAGCACACCTCACCACTGTCCTACAGCTCTCATACATGTTCTGCACCACTCTAACATACTTCTCTGCCACTCCAGACTTTCTCATACAATACCACGGCTCCTCTCTCAGCACCCTGTCATATGCTTTCTCTAGATCTACAAAGACACAAAGTAGTTCCCTCTGACCTTCTCTGTACCATCAGCATCTTCAAAGCAAATACTGCGTCTGCAGTACTTTTTCTTGGCATGAAACCACACTGCTGCTCACAGATGCTCACTTCTGCTCTTAGTCTAGTTTCCACTACTCTTTCCCATAGCTTCATTGTAATGCTTATCAACTTTGTCCCTCTGTAGTTGCCACAACTCTGCACATCTCCCTTGTTCTTAGAAATCAGCACCAGCACACTTCTCCTCCTCAGGCATCCTCTCACTCTCTAAGACCTTGTTGATAAACCTTGTCAAAAACTCTACTGCCACCTCTTCTAGACACTTCCATACCTCCACAGGTATATCATAAGGACCAGCTGCCTTTCCACTCTTCATCCTCTTCAGAGCCCTCCTCATTTCATCCTTACTAATTTTTGCTACTTCCTGCTCCACAATGGTCACCTCTTCTACTCTTTGTTCTCTCTCATTTTCCTCATTCATCAACTCTTCAAAGTACTCTTTCCATCTTCCCATCACACTTGTGGCACCTGTCAATACATTTCCCTCTCTATCCTTAATCACCCTAAACTGCTGCATGTCCTTCCTATCGCTATCTCTTTGCCCTGCCAACCTGTATAAATCAGTCTCTCCCTCCTTACTGTCCAACCTATCATACAAGTCGTCGTACCTTACGCCCTTTTTTGGTCTTTGCCACCTCTACCTAAACTTATGAATGTGTAAAATAGTTATTGATAGTTAGGCCTGATAGTTAGGCTTATTAAAAAGTTACTTGAATTATGTAGGCCAGAAATAAAATTCATCCACATCATGATACAGAGATATGTGGAAGTATAGGCTGTAGAGGGACTAAAAATGCATTTTATTATTGCGGCCTATCAGGCTGTGCAGTGTAATAGGCCAAAAAATTGGCCAAAAAACAAAACAAAAACAAAAGAAGATTTCCAATGTAATTAATACCCAATTTATTGAATTATAGTCCTGTCTTATTTACAAACATTTATGTTTTTGAACGTGTGTAGCCTGTTATATAGAAATGTATTAATACATTTTTGTTTGGTCACAAAAAACGCTATACATGGGATTTATATCTTGTTATCCCCAGGAACAGATGAGTAGGCACCGTAAATCTTGTATGAATATGATTGCAGCGATAGTTGAACGTTTCCATGGCAACGGGTAAAATGGTCTCGAGGGCTGTCTATCAGCCGCTTGGAGTCTCTGCCCACACAGACTTTATGTGATAACAGTAAATACGTCACACTGCGTAAACCTGAAGTCGGCGAGGACTCAGTCTGCAAGTCCAGAGGGTGGACATTTGGATGCAGCTGAAGGGAGAGAAAAAAAAAGAAAGAGATGGAAAAGGAAGGAGAGAAAAAACAAGGAAAGAAGTAACAGAAGGAAAGGAAAACAAGAAATGCTGAGAAAGAAAAAAGGAAAGAGGGAACTAAAAATAGGGAAAAGGAAGAAAAAAGAAAAATAAAGTGGGAAATGACAGATGAAACTAAAAGGAAAGGAGAAGCAAGGCAAAAGAAAAAAGGACAGGGAAAGAAGTAAATACAAGGAAACATAGTCAAGAAGTGAAGGGAAAGGAGGTGACAGGAGAAGGAAGGAACTACTTGAAAGGAAATTAAAGTAAGGACAGGAAGTGACAAAAGGAAAGGATATGAAAAGAAATAAAGACAATCAGTGAATGGAAATGAATAGAAAGAACAAATGAAAGCAAGAAGACAGGGAAAAGAAATAAAGAGGAAAGTAAGAGAAAGAAATATAAGAAATTGAAGAAAAACAAAAACAAGGAAATGAAGTGACAGAAGGAAGGGAAAACAAGAAAAGCTGAGAAGAGAAAAAATGAAAAAAGGGAAATAAAAAAATAAAGTGGGAAATGGCAAATGAAAAAAGGAAAGGAGGAGGAACGCAAAAGAAAAAAGACAAGGAAAAATCTTAATAAAAGGAAAGGAAGACAAGAAGCGAAGGGAAAGGAAGTGACAGGAGAAGGAAGAAACTACATGAAAGCAAATAAAAGTAAGGAAAGAGTTACAAAAGGAAAGAAAGTGACAGAAGGAAAGGGCATGAACAGAAATGAAGACCATCAGTGAAAGGAAATGAGAAAAAAGAAATTGACAAAACACAAAATGATGAAGAAAAGAAATGAAACAAAAAAGAAGTAAAGAAGAAAGTAAGAGAGGCAAAAACCAAGGAAAAGAAGGAAAGCAAAACATGGAAATGAAGCAACAGAAGGAAAAGAAAACAAGACAGGAAAAGCAGAAGAAAATGGAAGAAAGTAAAAAAAGAGAGAGGGAAATATATAAAACATAAAGGAAGAGAGATTAAACTGAAAATAAAAAGAGGAGGAAGGCAAAGGAAAATGGGACATGGAAAGGAAGGAAATGACAGAAAAGGAAAAGAAGCAAAGGGAGGAGAAAAAAAAGGAGGAAGAAAAGAAAGTGACAGGAGAAGAAAGAAACTACAAGAAAGGAAAGGAAAGGAGGCGACAAAAGGAAGGGACATGAATGAAAATAAAGAAAATGAGTGAAGGAAAAGGAAGAAAAAGAAAAAAGAAAATGACATGAAATAAAACGAAAGGAAGAAAAAGGAGGAAATAAGAGAAGGGAAAGAGGACAAGGAAAGCAAGAAAGACAAAAACAAGGAAAGGAAGCAACAGAAGTAAAAGAAGAAAGGAAAAGCAGAAAGGAGACAGAAAAGGTAGGACTGAAAGAAAAGAAGCGTCAGAAAAAGACTCTGTTTTCTGCCAGTGAACATCACTTCCTTTATTCCAGTCAGTCAGCGTAGGAAAATAGATTCACATTAATGTTCTGGCTTCTGTCCTCCGTCACTTTACTGTTTCTCTTCAGAACAAACAAACAAACAAATAAATGAAACAGGCTCCAGGAAAACAAAGTGGGGTTGAAGCAGTAACTCACACAGGTAAAGTAAAGGTGCATTTCACTGATTATTATTGCGGCTTCCAAACCAAAAATCAAACAGGGGATGTTTTTTTTTTTTTTTTTGGACTGATGTTGACGCCCCAGCCTTTAATTTAATTGAGTAAAGTGCCAAAAAAAACAAAAAACAAAGTAAAAACAAAAACAAAAAACACAAACGCCAGCTGACAAAAATTAACTTTTAGCATCAGTAATATACAAAAATAGACAGTCACAGGGAAAACCATGCAGGAAGCTGACAGCGTCTTTGAAAAAGCAAAGATACTCTGAAAAAATCTTCATAGCAACAGTAAGAATAATAATGATAAAAATCTGCACATCAACAAGCCGTGCAACTGTATGAAAGAGCAAAGGCAGACGAGAACAAAAAAAATTATCAATATGAAAATCTTTTTTTTAGATTTAGTAGAAACGATGGATAAACAACTTGATTGTGATTCTCTTATTTGCACAAAGGGAACAGAAAATGGCAGCATGAATGCTGCTGTTTGATGTCTGAATCCCACTCCGGTTCGCATCTAGGGACTGCTGAGAGGACTTCATTACCGAGAGTTCCTGAGTCCGAGAGGTAGCAAAAAAAAGGTCAGGGCTAAATAAATCTAATGATTCCTTCTCATCTCAACATAATCTGGTGTATTCTGTTGAATACTCTGAACAGGGATGTCAACGGTTAACTGTCAGTTGGTTAACCACCAAGAAAATTTTTGAGAAGCTTCTGCATGTTGGTCTGTAGGTTAATTCTGCTACTCTTTAGTTTACTGCACTTTGCTCCACCCGGATCTGGTGGGAGACAGACAGTCAGCTGCCCACTTCCCACTCTCCGGTCTCCACTGGTTAGCTAGCCTTGGCTGCTCCGCACTGCGCACCAGGTGGTTCAGGTGGGAGTTGACTATCGGAAACGCTCATTCTGCAATTTCTAATGTGGTCCCAACCCAACAGCGGTGCCGTGGAAACATTGTGCTCACCCTCCAGATTTTGAGCCACAACCCCCGTTTAACAACACTCTTAAGATTCACGATGAGATGAGTTGAAACAAGCAACTACTTGCAATCAGCCGTTCTGCAACATTGTAAAAACCAGCTGGTTCACACCATGTCAACTAAATGAGACGGTGTATGATCTCTATGCAACAACTCTCTGTACTTGTTATGATTTACAGCTTTTCATTTTGTGGCTGAATATAATTTGTAGCTTCTTAAAATATGAATGAGAATAGTGATAGTGAGATAGTGGCTACAGTTGCATTTGTAACAGTGATGAAATGGTAAAAAACAGACACAAAACCAGCATCAGATGGACTGTATTCAAAATTAATACTCCACATAAATATAAATAACCAGCGCCAATTAATAAGTCAGTAAATGTGTGTGTGTGGGCGGGGCATAAGCACATACAGTGAGATGCTGCAGCGACCCACCGTCCGACACCGGCACATCGTGAGGATGGAAGCAGAGGGCTAGGCAGGGACGAAGCACCTGCTGCAGCAAGCGAATATGCCATCAGCGATCATTTTGACTTGACCAACAGACTTCACTACAAGCTGATTGGCTGTTGAAACAGGTGACGTGCTTTACATTCTAAAACCAGCTGCCGGCGATTTGACCAGCTGAATTGCAGGTAAAATCATCAGTGTCGAGCTCAGACCTGCCAGTTAACACTGCTGCAACTTTTCTCTGCAGCGTTCTAAAACACTTTTGTCTCGTTGCAAATCTTTGATCTGAACTGGGCTTAAGCTCTGTTAGCACAGTTAGCAGCATCAGCACAGTTAGTGGAGCTAACATAGTCAACAATGCTAAAGGGGTTTCGTGGCTCAAAATGATGCTGCTACCTGGGGGGAGACCGGAGGCTGACCACAATATTTCCACAACAATGTCATCCCACTACAGGATGGCATTACAAATGGTAATCAAGAGTGTGCAGTGGAACTCGCTAACTTGGCCCCCACTCGACTCAGGTAGTGCACAGTGTAGAGCTGTCAAGGCTAATGTTAGCTAAGCAGTAAAGACCTGAGGGTGGGCAGTTTCTGCATGTTTACACAGCTAGCCAGTTGTCAGTAAGCAAAGCCAACAGAAAATAAAAGGCCAGACATTTAAATTACATAACATTAAAATTTCATCACCTCTAAATGGTTAGCGCTTTAAACTAAAGCACCAAAGCTCACTGAGTCAATGGAGCACTGTAATAAAAGGAAATTAACCGGTAGTTGCCGGTTAATGGATATCGGGCTTGCACAAAATGAACCAAAACTGACATCCCTGATTCAGAACATCAAATGTCTCAAAATCAGTTTGAAAATGAGAATTTAATAACTGAAGTCAGGAAATTAAATAAACACTTTGAGTGGGTTTCTGACAAGAAACAGAGCTACTTTCAGTTTAGACTGGGAGTTAACCATCATCATCGCACTCACTGCTGTGTTTGACCAGGATCAGCTCGGTCGTACAAACGTCTCGTCATCACGTCACCAGAACTGTTGATTCTTCAAACAGCTCATCAGACTTCATCAACTCATTTAATTATTTTTATTTATTTTTTTTTTGTTTAGAACAATAGAAGTGCTTAAAAATGTTTTTTTTTTTATTTTACTTTGTGGACAATAAAATTAAATCAAAGGGAACTGAACTGAATCTATTTTATTCTCTAAATCTGATGTGTTTGTGAGTGCTCTGCACTTTCAACCCGTCTGGGTCATTCACACGTTGACTTCATCTGAGGCTCAATCAGGTCACATGACAGTCAAGTGAGAGTCATAACAGCTAAGTCAATCAAGTTGATTTGATTAATGTGACTGTAAAGACTCTGTTGACCTCAATGACCCTCAGCCAAAAAGAGGTTACGTGTTTTGGGTGATCCGATCACAAGTGGATGACGCTAAATACAAGCATAAACAACCACCAAGAGGTCTTGTGATCAGATAACTCAAACTACTTGCCGAGGTTGTCAGAAGCATTTGACCACATATCTTTTTTGAAGTAAATGCTAATGCTTCCGAAGTGTTGCATGACCATCCATCGTTTTGTCCTATGGAAGGAGACATGCTGGATTCTGCTGACAGCAATATCTCCAGCTGTACCCACACAACTGCTAACGTGTCTTGTCAGACTGTGGATGTAACTGTTCGCAGGGGCTTATGATCTTCTAGTGTAAATGATGTAGCCACTAACAAAATCTGAATACAAGTTGGAAATGCATGATAGATAGAGGTGAATGCTTGTTAATACCAGGTGAAAAAAGGCTCTCTGACTCCCCACCAGTCAGTACAGAAGAGCTAAGAGGCGTCTTACAGAATAAAACAAATCTTTGTACGCCCAGGGATCTCTTGACCTGGACGACTGAACCTACATGTTTACAAGCTGAATGAAAACATTTGCAGTAAACTGTTTTCTTGAAATAATCTTTGATGAGTCCTGTGGTTGAATTAAAAGGAAATGAACAACACTCATGTTTATGTAACTTCAAGATGAAGTGAGATCAAACAAACAAATCAGTAAAAGTGATGCATGTAGCACCCTTAAAAACCACAGCACAGGAAGTGACATCAGAGGACGCTGTGTCATCGAGTCTGATCCTTCAAGGTCAACACACCGCTACCCGAATCCCGATCCTTTAATCTTTGATTATCTGACCCGTTTCTGGTTTTGTTTTTGAGCAACATTGCTCCACAGTGAAAGATTCCCACCACCACCTTCACTTTCAAACCAGGGTTCCTACTGCAGGTCCAAACTGGGCCGAACTGGAGTTTCCCGCCTTCACTGGCTGGTTCTGAACCATTTCCCAACTCTTTTTAGATTTGGACTTTCAGAGTGCTGTGAAACACTCTGCATGGAACTCCACATGCCCAGTTCACCCACTTAAAGCAAGCCAAACTGGGCTTTCTTGTTTTCACATTGACTGGTTTTACTTTAAGATCTGGACTTTCATAAGTGCTGCTGACCTTCCAAGCTTCTTCCGAATATTCCCACTGATTCTGAAGCAACTGCTTCGGAATGCCCAACTGGCCCTGTCAGTCCAGTTTAAGGGATACACTGGGGCTCTCAAATTCATTTTAGATGTTGACTTTTAAATTTAAGCTGCTACATGTGCACATAGCCCAGGAAGTAAGACAACCTGGGGCTTCATGCCATCTCTGACTGCCCATGAACCATTTCCTGGTCTTTTTTTTATTATTATTCTGACATCCACTGTGCTGATGAACTTCCAAGCCTCTTTGAAAGTTCACACAGATTCCAAAGAAAACTCCAACTGGCCCAGTCAGTCCAGTTTAAGGGCCAAACTGGGGCTACTTGCGATCATAGATTTTCTCTAACCTCAAACTTATTTTACAACTTAACTTTTTCAGTGCTGCTGAACTTACAGACTTCTTCCAAACCCTGTTCTGCAGGGAACGTCCACTTAGCCCAGTCCTGCCCATTAGTGGACCAGGGTCCCATCTTTGACTTTCCAGATCTAGATTGGATCTTAACTTCAACAGTGTTGCTCATCTTTCAAGTTCCTTCCAAACATCTGCACAGTACAAGTAGCCCAGTTTACCCAGTTCAAGAGCCAGACTGGGCCAAACTACGGTTTCATGCCAATGACGACTTCCCTTTAAGAATTTTTTGAAACTCCTTTTGAATGTAGATTCCCACAAAGCTGCTGGACTTCAAGTCCCTGTTCAGAACTTCCCAAACCTCCATTGTCCCCAGGAAATAGAACATGTCCAGTTATCCCGTTAAGTGGTCCAAACTGAGGCTTCCCATCGCTGACTTGCACTGAAGCCTTTCTTGAGCTTGTTTTAGATCGCTCTCACAACTTTTTATGCCCAATATATTTCCAGTTTGCAGTTTGCCCAGTTTAGCACAGCAGATCCTGCAGAAGTAACCTCAGGTTTCACTCTGAACTTTTTCTATCAACTCTAGATTTCTAACAAGACGCTGAAAGCATTACTTCACTTTGATATCAGGGCTGAGATACATTGCATCTGTGTTATGTCTTAGGTTTCCGTACTGTCACACCTCACTGCAACTTTTCAAACAAATTGTGGAAGTCTGATGTTAAAAAGCCAATCTGACTGTTAGAAATTAGAAATCCAGTCAGAAAGTGAGGACTGCAACCTGTTGGACAACATGACAGATAATTTTGCTCTCATTTCTTTGACCCTGCAAGGGTAAGTCTTCGGTATGTTTCAAATGAAGTTCTTATCAGCTCATCAAGTCAACAAATCTGAGATAAAGACCAGTGTCAGGACCAACAAGTCCCACATTAAAAACAAGTTCTAAGTCAAAACCAACACGTCCCAAATAAAGCAAGTGAGTCAAGATTCAGAGTCAAGGGTCAAGTTCGAATAGAGTGGCTGTCGTATTATCCAACAGCATCTGAGACCACCTTTCCAATGTCAGAATAAAGTCAACTCCAAAGTCAAGATCAAGTTTCTTAGTTCCAAGTTCCAAGCCAAAAATATGTCAAGACAAACAAGTCCAGTCTAGAGTCAAGATCATCAACCTCCAAGTAAAGTTCAAAGTGCTTTTTGTCTGGTGAATGGAGCGGGAAAAATTGTCCAGATTTACTACAAGCTATAACAACATCCAAGAGCTGTATCGAGCCCTGAGCGAGCCTCAGAAGCAGCTTGCTGTTGCTCTGAAAATAGGTTGGAGGAGTGTGAAGCTTTGCCAAAATAGAGCCAGGGTGAGCTGTTTTTCAAATAAATGACAAATTGCTTGGCCTACTTGCTGACACACGGAGCAGGTTAGGACATCTTCAGTGCGAAAAACGGAACAACCTGATGTTCACTCACTTGTTTGTTTGCATCTCGTACAGTTAGGAGGAGCTGACCAACTTTCCCCAGTCAGAATTAATTATGAAGTCAAAACCAACAAGCTTAATGCGAACAAGACAAGATTCAGTCAAGAGTCATATTCAGATAAAGTGATTGTCATATTACCCAACAGCACCAAAGAACACCTTTCTAATTTCAGAATTATATATACAGTCAACTCCCAAGTCAAGAACAAGTCCCTAATTGAGTCCCAAGTCAAGACCAATAAGTCAAGATTCAAAACCGAAAGTTACATTAAAAAAAGTGCTTGGATCATCCAACAGCACCATCGCCCACCTTTCCCGTGTCAGAAGTATGAATAAAGTCAACTCCCATGTCAAGAACAAGTCCCTTACTAAGTCCCAAGTCAATACGACTAAGTCAATATCAACAAGTCCAGAGTCAAACCAACAAGTTCCAAGTCAAAACCAACAAGTCAAGATACAGAGTCAAGTTCAAATGAAGTGCTGTTTGTATCACCCAACAGTCCTATGATCACCTTTCCCATGTCAGAATTAATAATAAAATCAACTCCCAAGTCAAGAGCAAGTCCCTTACCCAGTCCAAAGTCACTACCAACAAGTCAAAAATACAGAGTCAAGTTCAAATTAAGTGCTTTTTGTATCACGCAACAGTCCTGAGGCCACCATTTCCATGTCAGAATTAATAATAAAATCAACTCCCAAGTCAAGAACAAGACCCTTACCAAGTCCCAAGTCAATACCAACAAGTCCAGAGTCAAAACCAACAAATTTTAAGTCAAGACTAACAAGTCAAGACACAGAGTCAAGTTCAAATGAAGTGCTTTTTGTCTCATCCAACAGTCCTAAGACCACTTTTCCCATATCAAGTCAAGAACAAGTCCCAAGTAAAGACCAACAGGTCCACAGTCAAAACCAACAAGTCCCAAATCAAGACCAACAAGTCCAGTCTAGTTTTCATACGAATTAGTTAAGTAGAGGTGTACTGATGCCTTAACAGAAGTGCTTCCTGTTGCTGTTGCCCATCAAGTGAATTGTTGCTTTGAACGTCTAGTTCAGTCTCTCCAAATCCCTCCAGTTACTACAACTTTAATATAACAGAGTGTTTCTCTCTTTATTCATAAACTCTCTGTTAAATACTTTAAACAAGAATTATTATTCTGACCAATAAAAATAAATCTGACACTACTGAGTCAGCCTCCAGCCAAGTGCAAGGATGAAGCAGAAAGTTACAGAAATATTTGTCAATGTATTTTCTCAACACATATCACAATAATTTCATAACATACAAGGACTTTCTCTTTCTCTTTTTAAATTTTAACAGTGAAACTTTTCATTTGTTTCAGTTCTGTCTGAAAAGGGCTGAGGCTTGGCGGTTAAAGGGAGACCGAGACATCTTAGTTGAGATGTTTTTCTACATTTTCGCACTTCACTTAAGTGATAAAAAATGACTTATTAGCATCATTAGTGCTCCTTTTAATTATTAACTATGAGTAGTGCTGTAAGCTAGGCTGCACTCACGTGGCAAAGGACAAGTGGTTAGACTCACTTTCCCATCATGCAACAGATATTGTTTTAACAGTCAATTTTTTTTCTGGCCACCCTTTACACGACCTGAAGCTCTCGTTGTCACAGGACGGAGGGAAACGCGCACACACACACACACACACACACACACACACACACACACACACGTGTACATAATCACACCTTGATGTGTGAGCATTGACAGAAAAAACGTTTTTTTTTTTTTGTTTTTTTTTGTATAGATCTGCGATCACAGGATGGAAAACAGTGAGGGCCGAGCCCTGCAGTTTGTAGCACCAACAATGAAGAAGACGCCCTCGGACGGAACGAGAGGCAGTTTGGCAGAGGGTGAAGAACAAATTTCAGCAATGTGACGTTACCATGACGATGGAGGGTCAAACTCCACCAATGAAGAAGAAAAAAAGGAGGAGAAAATGATTTAAACAGTTTGAAAAGTTAATTTTTCAGAATATTCCTGGTTGACGAAGGAGGTTAGGAATTAAAATTTAAGGTGGTTTTGTGGTGGTGGTTCTGTAGGTTCTGTGCTTCAGTTTTCTTAGTGTGTTTTTTACTGTTTGTTTCATATTTCATGTTGTGTCTTTATGCTGTCTTGCTGCAAAAAAGAATTTACTTTTGTGGGACAATCACAAGATCTGATCAAGATTTTATTGAAGCTGCAACAATTATCTTTTAATTTGTACTTTTATTTTAAAAAACTCATCATGTTTTATTGGTTGGACGTTGGATGCCACTTTCTGGTACAGAAATAAATGAACTCTGCAGATGTTTAGTCAGTTAAAGTTACAGGAAACTTACAATTATGAATGTGTTTTTATTTCACCATAATCTATACAAAGAGCTTATTCCAAATGGAACAGAAGAAGCAAATTTGTGTGTAAATAAAAAACAGGTAACCGTTTAAACTCTTGTTTTTCTGTAACTTTAAATGGTTAGAATAATGAATCATATGTATAACAACACACATTTATGGATGGAGCACAGATCTAAAAGATTTAACACAAAATATTTTTCCTAAAGAAACAGCAATTTGGTTGAGATGGAAATAAATGCATTAAATTCTAATAAAAATGTAATTTTTTCAGTCTTTGTTGCTTTCGGGTCATTTATTCACCCAAAACATTCCATCACAAGCCTGTCCCAGCCAGATTGAAATTCCTGCTTTGCAGGGGAAAAAAAAGCCTAAATTGTGGTGTTATTTTCTAAACATTTAAGATGATTAAAAAACAAGGACGTGTTTGCATTTGTTTATGACTACGATACCACATTTTATCTTTTATAAGGAGCTGTTTTTGTTTCATATTCTGAGGATGGGTCACTAAGGTATAGCTCCATCGTTGTTCAAAGTCAAGAACCATACTTTATGATGTCAGTTTTAATAAATAAATGAATTAAAATAACAAAATAAAACAATAAAACCTTTTAAAAATCAAACAAGTTTCTCTTGCATATCTGCTTTTTTGGACTATAAAAGGTCTACAAAAGCTACTCTGATCACTGCTCTCAACTCTGTCAACGTCATCTAGACAACAAAAATCAGTCCTTCACCACAGTGAAAAGTGAGTGTCTTTAACATTAACGTCACATTCCAAAAATGACTTCAAGGTGAGCAGAAAGGTGAAAGGAAAGTCAAAGACCGAAATCAGAAATGAACATCTTAGATCTTCAGACATGGTAACGTCACACCGCTAACCCAGACAGTGCTTCAGTGGTGAGTGAGAGAAGGTGGTCAAAGAGTTAGTGCAAAGTGTTCATGGCAACATACAATAACAGTTAAGCTAGGCTAGCAGGCTAATCCTGTCCACTCAGTGCTACAGAAGCCATTTTTCTGCAAATATTCCTCATCATTAACACATACTGGAATTCTACTGCATGTCCTTAGTGGCAGGTGACTTTGTGCTTTGCTCTCTGTGCCTGAGCTGAAGCCATTTTCTTCAGAGGAGATGACAAACTTCTGCGTTTCTGGGTTTGTACCTCAGACATTTGTGTCCTAGGGGTGGATAAAGCTGGAGGCATTTTGTGGACAAGTAAGTGCTAATGTCAGACATGTAAGTTTGGCATCTTGGGAGATGAGGAAAATGAAAAATTATAAAAACACTGTCGGTTCTTGCTGTGGTTGGTGGGGCTGGGTATCAAACCCCAATGCATCAGTCACAATGAGTATTAAAGACTGTAAAAGTACCTGGTCAGATTTATAATCTTGTTGATGAAGCTGTTGATCAGATAGTTCCTTATTTGTTTATCCAGCTTAAGACTGCATTTAATTCAAGGGTTTTTTTTGTATTGACACAAAATTCAACATTTGAGAGTTTTGGCTTTCTTTAGGTGCAGGTAATATGATGATGTACATGTTTTCTGTCATCTGAGATTATGTGGGAAATGTATATATTACTTTGCAGGATTTACTTATATATCCACGTGTTAAAGTACTTCAATTTGTCAGGTATTTTAGAACAAACATTTCTGTCTGGTTTGTCTTTCAAAAAGTGTTTTATATCAAAATATACTAAAAAAAATTACAGCAGATTTTATCCATGTCCCTGACCTCAAGCTTCCCTCATAGATAAAGTCTTTTACAGTAAAATATGAAAGTAAAATAGCAGAAAGTTTTGTTTTAGTTGCACAAATCCAATTCTGCTTGCATGCCCTCAAATGTTGCAGATGGAGTGATGCTCAAACTTGTTTTGTGTTTTTCAAGATCTTTCATTGTCAATAATCTTCCACACGCTCCTGATTGTACAGTTTCTCAAGAATTTCTGGGGCTGTTTTTTGGGACTGTTGCGGCCTGGAATGCCTGATTTCATGACAGCTTTCAAATAAATGTTGTTATTTTTTGTGATGAAATTGCAGGGGCAAGGGAAAATTTCAAAAACAGTTGTACACTCTGGGGTGTCGGTGGCTTAGTGGTAGAGCAGACACCCCATGTACAAGGCTGTTGCTGCAGCGGCCCGGGTTCGAATCCAGCTTGTGGCCCTTTGCTGCATGTCATCCCCCCTCTGTTTTCCCTTTTCATACTTACCTGTCCTGTGCATTAAAGGCAAAAATGCCCCAAAAAATATCTTCAAAAAAAAAAAAAAATTGTTGTACACTCCACTCTGTCATTAAACCTGTTAATATCCTCCTGGTAGTGTTAGCTAGTTAGCCGTCTCCCTGTATGTGTGACTCTGTGTCAGGCACAGAGCTCTGGTCAGCAGCAGCAGTCTCATGATAAAGAGAGAGAGGGTTGCTAACTTTCCGATAATTTTCCTCTTCCTTGCCTGTGTGCCCCTTGTGTATCATTTTTTGTAACCTCTCTAAATTCAGATTTTTTGCAGTACCATGAATGCACACTTCAAACTTGCGCTCTGACATTGTGGAGCACTGAACGGTTTATATATTTCAAAAAGTCTCCAAATAAACAGTCCAGCTCGGAAAATTAAAAAATCAAAATGTGGGGCAGGTGTTTTAATCGCATGTGGGGGAGCTGGGTGAATCGATGCGCTGCACGCAGCTCTACAATGAAGTGAGATTTTAGTCGTTTCAAATAGTGAAATTTGCTGTAAAGTTAAACTTTTAAAGCAACAATAAAAGGTTTGATAAGAGACTGAGGTAAACAGGAACCAGGCTGAAGGTGCCTTTTTGGAAAAACAGGCCTTTAAACTACAAACATGACTGCCCCCCACCACAGACTTGAACCTGACATTAAGTGTTTTTCATTAGTTTTAAACGATTTCATTAACGACCTCACTAAAATACAAAAAAAACAAGTCTGAATTAAGGATTTGATAATTAGCCTCGACTAAATAAATGACTGACTTTCATGTGAACGTTTTTCTGTAGTTGATGAGGGCCTTGAAACTCTCCCTGTCTCACACACACACAGACAAAGACATACAGACAGACAGACAGACAGACACACACAAGCAATCAGAAACATCTACTAAACCAACACAAACACAACAAACCAAAGCTGTTTAGAACAGAGGAACTCTTTAAAGAGGAGAGTGGAGCCGAGCTTCAATTCACATTCAATCCAGGACTTTGTTTTCACTTCCACTTACTCTTTGTTGACTTAATTAACTTTTACAGGCTTGAAAACATCCAGATTTATTGTCCAACAGTTGCAGCACAGCATCCTAAAATCTTATTTTGTTTTTTTGTATGAAGTGAAGTGAAGGTGAATTGAGGCAGAGCTCCATTAAAGAGGTCATTTTTTCATATTTAGCACAAAGAACCTTTACAAGGCTCTGACCCGTAGTATCTTCTGTGTCTATCCACTCCAGGCTGAACTTCATCTGGGGCTTGATTCAATCCTGGAGACATGTCTCCTTCCCCTCTTCCTCTTCTCTCCTTCCTTTACATCACTCTGTTCTTTTATCTGTGTTTTGTTTTGTTTTTTTTGTTTTTTTTTATAAATCGACTGATCTGAAGCAACGCAGCAGACGACCAAACCTCAGCACAGAAAATGACAAGTCTGGAGATAAAGGATACAAGGAGGCAAGGAAGGAAGAAAGGAAGGGAAGATGAGAGAGGAAGAGGTTTGATTTCAGGTCCGGCCACCTGAGGAGTCGTTCTGCTGGTTTCAGTCGACACACAGACAGACACACAGACAGACAGACATGCAGATAAAGATTCACTGGTTTCTAACAGCATCCAGTCTGTTTACAAGTGCAATGAGAGCCGATGGAAGGACAGAGTGTTGAGGTTTGGCTTCATTTATCCTCCTCGATTGGCTCTCTGCTGTTGCCAATCTGGGATTTCCACCAATAAGGGAAGAGGGGATATAAGGGGGTGGGGTTTTGTCGCAGGTGAGGTAAAAGCTGAGTGAGGGCTGATACAAAGGATGAGGAGGAAGAAGAGTGATGACAGCTAGTGTCCCTCTTTCTTTGAGGAGGTGCTGCTGCCCTCTCCTGCCTCCTCTTCCTCACTCTTCCCTGCTGTGATGGAGCAGATGGAGGAAGAGGAGGCAAGACCAGAGGAAGAGGTGGAAGGCAGCGGCGGGTTGACGTGCAGCTCCACCGGCGTCAACGTTATCTCAACCTCACCCCGCTCCTCGTGCAGCGTGGGCAGAGGAAGAGGAGGAGGAGGAGGGTGGAGGTGTGCTGCAGGTAGAGGAGCGGTGCTGCTGTTGTTATTGCTTGGCCTAGGAGCTTTTTGGATGACCTCCACCATTGGGGTCCGTCCCGACGCCGCCAGCTCCCAGCTGGGGTTCCCTGGACTCTGGAACAGCAGCAGCGGCCTGCTGTGGCGGTCAGCCTCCACTGCGCCACCTGGCTGACACTGCACCACTACCCCGCGGTGCTCCACCAGCCGGTGAGCAGGGTCCGACACTGCTGGTAGCTGACTGACAACCAGCCCCGGCTGGTCCTGGATCACCAGCTCCAGCACCTGCTGCGAGGAGGAGGAGGAAGAGGAGGAGGAGGAGGAGGAAGCTTTCTGGATGACGCCGCCGGTGAGGGAGGTGATGATGGGAGGATGGGAGGGAGGGGCAGGAGGGGGAGGCTTGGGAGAAAGAGCAGCAGGAGGAGGAGGAGGCAGGGTGTCTTCCGGTCGAGGTTTTCTTGGTCTGCCACGTTTCCGTTTCACTGGAGGAGCAGCAGAACCACCAGACACACCCACAGGGCCACCGCTTGATGCCACCACCTCCAGGGGGCGCTTGCTGGCGTTCCCTCGTGCTTTCTGGACCACTGAGGTGGGGGCTGCAGGGGTGTGCTGCTGCTGCTGCTGCTGAGGAGGAGGAGGAGGTGGAGGAGGAGGTTGTGGCGGGGGCGCAACCTTCTCCCGCTCGTACGACAGACAGCCCTGAGGCAGGATCATCACTGGGACAGGCCCGCCCTGCTGCTGGGGCAGCGTCGCCATGGCAATGACCTTCACCCCACCACCACTAGCGGCAGCAGCAGCAGCTGGGCCTCCGGGTCCAGAAGCCCCCCCGACACCTGAGGCATCTTTGGGAGCCAGTGAGGGGGGAGAGGAGCGGACCGATAGCTGGGTCTTATCAGGGATGGAGCTCCGAGGGAGGATTCTGGGTAACTGCTTCATGAATGCCTCCACCTGTATCACATCATATCACAGGTAATCATGTTACTAAACGAACTGTTTATTGATAACTGTGGAGAAAAAACAGAGTAATAAAGTCTGAATGGTGCTTACTGATAATTCTACCTACAAAGATTGAAATTAAACAGCACACAAACACACAACACATTTGCAAGCATTGATGGACGCACCCATAAGCCTTCCAGCATGTCAGGGTTACTTGTGGGACGCCAGCCGACGTGGCTGTGGGACACTGCGTGCATGGCATGATTTAAGGCCCACTTATACTCTCATTATGTACAAAAATAGATATGTCCATTTCAAAGCTTGTAAACATCTCTGCCCTCATACTTCCACGTGTCCTAGATGTTGGCATTGATACAGCCAATAGATGGCTTTAGAGGGCAGAGTCAAAAATTTTACACAACAGCAAACGAGTCGACAGTGGAGGAGGTGGCAATAATGTACCTTTAACCTCGTTAACTCTGTTAGGACGCTGGCGTCCGTGCTCCCTCCCTCCTCTGTTAAATGGGATCTCACAGGCGCACTACATCATCAAACCATGTGATGTTTGGTATCACTGGATTCAGGGAGCTCTCGGCTTCCTGAATCCGGCATCGTTTTTCTTTTATTCCTTATGGTTTTCGCACCAGAGCAGCCTAAATACACAAAGTCCAAAATCGTGACGAGTGGTGACAAGGCATGTCATGCCATTTTTCGAGGGGAAAAGTTAAAGGATTACTCGCGATCTCATGCCGAGCTGTCCGGGGAATACATAGCTGGCAGGGTTCAACGCTAAGGTTTTTTTTTCACTTGCCCGGTCGGGCAAGTTGGTCAGAGATCTACTTGCCCAAAGTCAGTTTTTACTTGGCCTATAAAAATTGTTTAATTTAAGCGGCTATCAAATAACAAAGACTGCAGTTATTTTTATGTTATGTAATCTTTATTCACACTGTATTTATTAATTAAAACAACATACGTCATGTATTGTAGCTTAATTCCTACACAAAAATGACAGTGTCAGGGCTTAAAGTGAAAAATTTGTCGCCCTACTTGAGCCATGCCCACCTCTATTTATTTTTCACTCCTCTCTCCAGTTCTGCTGTATTAACACCGGGTTTAATATATTTTGCTTCCATCTCTCTGCCCTGCTCTACTCTACTTCAACACTACTTAGCTCTCTCTCTACTCTACCAGTAGACTACCACATCCACCTGTTGCACAAAATGCACACAGCAGTGTTTCCCTAGGATGGAGTTGTAGCAGCGGAGGTGAAGCACACGCATGAAAAATAATTTTCACATGCGTTAAACTTTTTTGTATGCTTGCAAAGCACAGCCTGCTGGGATGTTTCTATGTATCTACTGGCACCAGAAGGGCTCTTTAGGACTAAGTACATACAGTACATGTGTGCACAGTATGAGCAGGTGAAATGTCTGTCTAGCTTACATATGAGGCGTCTCAAGATTTAGGAACATACAATTTTATTGAATATAATAAAGTAAAAAGTCACATGACATGCTGCTGTTTTGTGCTATGACCTATTTAAGTGTTGGAAGTTGTTATTTACGTGACAACACCTGAACGCAACACAAGCTCTGCATGAGTGCCGTGTTGAGCTGCTGTGCGAGCAGCGTGTTTGTCTGTGCGTAACAGCAGTCTGTTGATGGTTATTTACACATTGTCCATTTCAATAACTTTGTTAGCTGACAAACTGCACCGGGCTCAGGGTCAGGTTTGGTCAGGAAAATGCTGCTCAGCTGTGTGTGTGGCGGAACTCCGCCATGCGCGATACAGAGAGCAGAGGAGAATTGTTAACGCGTGACCATGTAGAGACAGAAATGACACGATGGCATAACACCATAAATAGTATATTGTTATGTTATTATATGAAGCATCCGTCGTGCAAAATATTATCAATCAGGGCTGTGGGCAGGACATTGTTACACAGCGTGTGCTTTTGACTTCAGGCAGAGAGACAGCTGCATCAGAGCAGAAGAGCATGTTTTAAAATACATTTATTTTATCAATTAGTTATTAACTTTTACTATTTTTAGCAACTTGCCCGATCGAGCAAGTGAGTTGTTAGTTTACATGCCCGACCGTGAGTTTTACTTGCAATCGGGCAGTCCTTATTGTTGAGCCCTGGCTGGTTTATAAAAGGTGAGCTCTCACTCCTACCACTATTTTTGGCTGAGATATACCGCCTAGAAAGTTTGATCACAACTTTCACGTTTCATATGGCTT